>NW_022436947.1:5319885-5585394 GCF_009761245.1 Sapajus apella
GGGTTTCACCATGTTGACCAGGATGGTCTCGATCTCTTGACCTCATGATCCACCCGCCTCAGCCTCCCAAAGTGCTGGGATTACAGGCGTGATCCACCGTGCCCAGCCCCAGCTAAGTATCTTTTTAAATATCACATGCATTATAGTACTAACTAGGCTTCCAGGGAGTGAAATGATGAGGTTTTAGTATTTATTAAACTGTGAATATGTACCTGATTCTGCATAAAGGCTTTGTATGGATCGTTCCACCAAATCCTCACAATTACCTAAGTGTTACTAAGATGGACATTTTACAGCAGAGAAGATTGTGTTAAAGAGATGTTGAATACACTTAAGTACAGAGACCAGTGACACTATAAAGCAACCACACAAACAAGACTGCATAATAACAAGCTAACAACATGACAGGATCAAATCCATACATCTCAATACTAACCCTGAATGGAAATAGGCTAAATGTCCCAATTTTAAGGCACAGAGTGGCAAGCTGGATAAAGAAGCAAGACCCAAAGGTATGCTGCTTCAAGAGATTCATCTCACATGCAGTGACAACCATAGGTTCAAAGATGCATCTCAATAGATGCAAAAAGACTTTTGATAAAATTCAATATCCTTTATGTTGTGAACCCTCAACAAATTAGGCATTGAAGGTACATACTTCAAAATAATAAGAGCCATCTATGACAAAATCGTAGACAACACCATACTAAAAGGACAAAAGCTTGTAGCATTCTACTCTAAAACCAGCACAGGATAAAGTTTTCTCATCATTCCTATTCAACATAGTACTGAAAGTTCTGGCCAGGGAAATCAGGCAAGAGAAAGAAAGAAAAGGTATGTGAATAAGAAGAAAGGAAGTCAAATGACCCCTGTTTGCAGACAATATTATTCTATGTCTAAAAGACTCTATAGTCTCTACCCAAAAACTCCTTTTTCTTATAAACTTCAGCAAAGTTTCAGGATACAAAATCAATGTACAAACCAGTAACATTCCTATATACCAACAACATCCACGGTGAGAATCAAATCAAGAATGCAATTCCATTCACAACAACCAAAAGAATAAAGTATATAGGAAAACATGTAATCAAGGAAGTGAAAGATCTCTACAACAAGAATTATAAAACACTGCTCAGAGAAATCAGAGATAACACAAACAAATAAAAAAAAAGTCCATGCTCATGGATTGGAAGAATCGATATTGCTACAATGGCCATACTGACCAAAGCAATTTACAGATTCCATTCTATTCCTATCAAGCTACCAATGACACTCTTCACACAATTAGAAATACTATTTTAAAATTCATGTGTAACTCAGAAAGAGCCTGAACAGCCAAGGGAATCCTAAACAAAAAGAACAAAGTGGGAGGCCTCATGTTTCCCAACCTCAAACTATACTACACATCTACAGTAACCAAAACAGCATGATACTGTTTAAACAGGCACATGTAAAACAAGTAAAAAACAGACACATAGTCCAGTGAAACTGAATAGAGAACCCAGAAATAAGGCTGCACACCTACAACCATCTGATCTTCCACAAAGCTGACAAAAACAACCAATGGATAAAAGACTCCCTATTCAATAAATAGTGCTGGAAGGCCAGCCATACGGAGAAGATTGAAGCTGGACTGCTTCCTTACACCATATACAAAAATTAACTCAAGACAGATTAAATACTTAAATGTAAAACCTAAAACTATAAAAACCCTAGAAGGTAGCCTAGCAAATACCATTCTGGACATAGAACCTGGCAAAGCTTCCATGACAAAGTTGCCGAAAGCACTTGCAACAAAGGCAAAAATTTAGCAAAAAAGAATCCAATTAACCGAAAGAGTTTCTGCACAGCAAAAGAAACTATCAACAGAGTAAACAGAATAACTACAAAATGGAGGAAAATATTTGCCAACTATGCATCCAAAAAAGGTCTAATTTCTAGAATCTATAAGAAACTTAAACAAATTTACAAGCAGAAAACAAACAACTGCATTAAAAAATGGGCATAGGACATGAACAGACATTTCCAAAAGAAGATATACATCTGGCTAACAAGCATAGGTAAAAAAAAATGCTCAATGTCACTAATAATTAGAGAAATGAAAATAAAAACTACAAGATACCACATCATACCAGTCAGATGACTGTTATTTAAAAGTCAAAAAATAATAGATGCTGGTGAGATTACAGAAAAATAAGCATACTTATTCACTGCTGGGTGATGGGGGAAATGTAAATAATTCAGCCACTGTGAAAAACAGTTTGGTAAAACTCAAAGTAGAAATACCACTTGATACAGGAATCCTAATATTTGGTACAAACCCAAAGGGTTATAAATCAGTCTGTGCTAAAGACACATGCACAGGTGTGTTCATCATAGCATTATTCACAATAGCAAAGACATGGAATCAACATAAGTGCTCATCAATGGTTCACTGGATAAAGAAAATGTGGTAAATATACACCATGGAATACTATGCAGACATAAAAAAGAATGAAATCATATCATGTTCAGCAACATGGATGGAGCCTGAGGACACTAACACAGGAACAGAAAACCAAATACTGCACATTCTCACTTATAAGTGGGAGCTAAACATACAGTATATGTGGACACAAAGAAGGGAACCACAGACACTGGGGTCTACTTAAGGATGGAAGGAGGAAGGAGAGTGAGGTTTGAAAAACTACCTATTGGGTACTAGGTTTATTACCTGAGTGGCAAAATAATCTGTACACCAAACCCCTGTTACATACAATTTACCTATATAACAAACCTGCACATGTACCCCTGAACCTAAGATATTTTTTTTTAAAAAAGATAAATACTAAATAACTTTTCCAATTCACCTAGCTAGAATTTAAATCTAGATCCTCCTGACACTACAACCTATGTTTATTTGAAAGCATGGCACTTTGGAAAAACCTAACAAAAGGAAAGTATTAAGTAAATAGTCTGTATGTGACTTTCTTTGCTAACTCCATTCAATGTTAATAGGGAAAGTCATTTTCCAAAGTGCAAAAAGTCCTAACTATTACATTAAGCTGTGATTCTTTCAATGAACTTATAAAAATCCATAAAATATTACAAAATATAATAATATATATTTTGCATATATATAGTATATGTATGTATATACATATAATATGTATATATACTGTATTATATATGTATATATGTATATGTATATATGTATTTTATACACACACAAACACACACATACACACTGTATTAGTCTGTTTTCATGCTGCCAATAAAGACACATCCAAGACGGTAATTTATAAAGAAAAAAAGGTTTAATGGACTCACAGTTCCTTGTGGCTGGGGAAGCCTCACAATCATGGTGGAAGGTGAAAGGCATGTCTTACATAATGGCAGACAAGAGAGAATAAGAGCCAAGTGCAAGGGGAACCCCTTATAAAACCATCAGATCTTGTGAGACTTACTCACTATCGTAAGAACACTTTAAGAGAAACCTCCCCCATGATTCAATTATCTCCCACCAGGGTCCTCCAACAATACATGGGAATTATGGGAGCTACAATTCAAGATGAGATTAGGGTGGGAACACAGCCAAACCATATCATATACCATTTGATACCAACCATTTTATATACTCTGAAGACAGTTAAATATAACCAAGATATTTTAGGATTGCATGGACCTACACATAGGACATATATATGATAATAACATTTAAAATTTTTCTTTCCATTCTTGCTTCTCTTGCTCAGAACAATCTTAACTAGAATTATAGAACTATATAACCATAAATAGTTGAAAGAAGATGAGGTCTTTTCATCTAGACCAATAATTTCATTTACACATGAGAAAACAAAAGTCTTTATTTTCATATAGCCACAAAACTAGTTAAGTCGAGTAAGAATTAAAACCAGACCTACTGAATCAAAATACCATTCATAGTTTAGTGAGACTCATGGCTCAGTAAACTCTATGTAGCACTGTAAAAGCAAAAGCATCATTTTTTTCCAGTCAAAATATAGACTCAAATTAACTAATAGCAAATTATTGGGCTGTCTTTTAAGGCCAAAATAAAATATAAAATTCATATTGAAAGAGCAACACTGGCAGCCAGCTCTTCAAGAGAAATAATACAATTCTGATTATAATAGACAGATACTTGAAGAACACTGTAAAACTATACATCAAAAATGAACATTAAAATGAATATGTTTTCAGAAAGCTAATAATTTATCACTAACAAGAATACTAAAGAGAGTTTTTAAGGAAGAAAAAAATAATGGTTTCAAACAGGAATACAATAATGTAAGAACAAATAAAGAGGACAGAAAAAAAAACACATTGGTCAACTGAATGACTATTGACTGAATAAACCATAATTATGATTTGGAAAGTCTAAAATATACTTAGGATAAAAATACATGACAACAATGGCATAAAGAGGATAGGAAATATAATTGAAGAATTTGAATGCCTTTGTTTTAGGAGTTGGTTATAACACGTGATTAAGATGGACCTGGTAAGTTAAACATTTTGTGATCTCGAGGCCAACCGCTGAAAGAAGGACAAAAGTATGTACAACTTCATGCTAACAGAAGAGAAAACGTCAAAAAATTTTAAATATTTGAAAATGGTTTAAAGAAATCAAGAAAAACAAAGAACTGGCAAGACAAATAAAAATACAGAAGTATAGATTTCGACACAATTATATTAGTAATTTTATTAAAATAAGTAAATATTCCGCTTAAAGGACTATACTATTCTGTATAAAAAATAAAACTAAACTATGTGCTTTCACAGGAGACACATCTTAAATGTAAGAATATAAAAAAATTAAAAGTTAATAGATGAAAAAACCTATATACTATGTGTCTCATAAGCAAAAAAGGCAATATATATGCATTAATAAAAAATTATATTTCTAGGGAAAAATATTAACAGAAAATGACAGAACAAAGAGGAGCAAGAGACAAATCTACAGTCATAGCTGCAGATACTTGCACATCCCTTTCATTAACAGAAAAAAATAGGTTTAAAAAAAAGTAAGGATTAGAATATTTGAACAACTTAATTGCTAAATATAACCTAATTAGCTGTAATATTTAATTCTAGAGCTGGAGAGGCAATCTGTTCCAAAATCTCACAGAACTTATGACAAATTTATTTAATTTTGTTTAATCTTGTTGTTTTGTCATTGAACAAATCAACACATTTTGAAAAATTGATATCATAAAATGTGCATTCATTTAACATAGTAATCTTAAGCTAGAAATCAATAACATAAAGTTGAATAAAAACTCAAATATTTAGAAATTAAGCCAAATACATCTA
Source organism: Sapajus apella (assembly GCF_009761245.1). NCBI lineage: Eukaryota > Metazoa > Chordata > Mammalia > Primates > Cebidae > Sapajus > Sapajus apella. The sequence continues at coordinate 5,325,199 of NW_022436947.1, forward strand.
AATTACTAAATCACATTATCATGACTTCCACTTAACCTTGTGCTGGACACCCTCGCCAGTGTTATAAGGCAAAAAATAAGGTAAAATAAAATAAAATATGTGACTGGAGAGAAGAAAATAAAAATGTGATTATTTGCAGACAATGAGATTTTTGTACATAAAAAAGTCTCAACTGACAAACTATTACAGTTAAATAATTTTAGCAGAATTGCTAGGTCACAGAAAGACAAAGTCACCATTAAAAATTGTTTCTATGAACTAGCACCTACCAAATGGAAAACTAAAAAGTTAAAAATCTAAAATAATAATTACATCAAATGTCTATTAACAAATCTAATTGATACATCTTCAGAGAAAACTACAAAACATTATTGATAAACTTTTTAAAACCTAAATAAATGGTGGATTACATTAAGTCACAAATTCATAGACTCAAAATTATAAAATTTTGGAATATTTTGTCCTAAAATATATTTATAAACTCAATGCAATACCCACCAAAATCTCAGGAGATTTCACTGGGAAAATTGACAGGTTAATCTTACCATTTACATGGAAATTGTGTCAGTCGAGAATATTAAAGTCTATTTGGGAAAAGAAATAAAAAATAGAACTTACATTAAAAGATATCAAGACTATTTTGTACTAACAACTATTAAGATAATAACCTTAAATATAAATGGGCTAAATGCCCCAATTAAAATATATGAATCAGGAACTCTGGACATAGGACCAAGAAATCTGAATTTTGCTAAGCCTTGAGGCCACTTCACTCATGGAAAAAATTTTAAGAACTACAGGCCCAGAGCATTAGGTCTTAATCCAGGGTATACGTTAGACTCACCTGGAAAGTTTTCATGATTCACTAGCCCTCCACCCATCCATCCTAATGTAGTAGGTCTGGTGTAGTGCTCCTGCATGTATGCTTTTCAAAAGTTCCCTGGGTAATATGTATGCATCATCTGATTAAGAACAACTGGAACAGAAAATGGAATCCAATCTGGTTCTCTGCTTCTTCATGAATAAATGCATGCTCCCCTTGCACACAGGGTATTCCCTGCTTTAGATACAGTCCACGCTCTGAAAGAACAATCTGCTTAATGCCCACACCTGAGACTGTCTCTAAGCAAATCTTTACATGGGATGTTCTTCCATGTCTTTTTAGGCACACGGGAATGATCCAGCCCTCTTATCTACACCCAATATGGTCTTTTGATGTTTGTATTCCATCCAGCAAGTAAAAATAGGAGAAGCAGCACATCTACTAAAGGTTTCTCTCTGAAATGTATCAGGTGGTGGTTTCCAAGAGAGTGATCCAGTCCCTAATAATAATACTATATTAGCTAGATAATCCAATTTAATATGAACTTGGGAATATTTAAACAATTTTATACTTCTCAGTTCTGAAATTTAAAAAGCAAACAAACCAGCAACAGAAAAGAGGAAGGCATCTGTTCAAAGCCCATTTCTAGAGTGGCCTCATTTTATACCTGTCTACTTCCACCTGCAGATTCATTGTTCACTGCTCCCTTAGACCATTTGATTATCTTCTTTTACTGCCAGGATTGCACCATCTTCTACTCTTTCAACATGCCACTCAGCTATTCAAGTGGGCATCCTCTGTAGTTGGTGAAAATTTTTGAAACCATGTTGACCTCTGGGGTACAGTCTTCTTGCTCAGGATCTCTCCACAGGTTTTGGCATAAAATTCAGACTCGTCAACATGGCTTATGATGGGGTAACCATGTAATCTATTATCCAATTCAAGTGATGTAAAAATGAAAAAAAGGGTGCTAGCAGCAATTACAGTGGAATCATTGGGTAAACAGAGATAGCCAACACCCTTCATATATAGCAGTTAAGGATCTCCTTCCTGCTTATGTGTCCAGCACTTTAGTAATGTCTACTTTGTAACAAACTTGATACCTATGTTATTTCTAATCAGTACAAGTCTTTATTTTAAAAAGGAGGAAGCACAAAGGAGTTGAATTATTTGCAGGACCGTTTACAGATAGGAAGAGGCAGAATTGAAAGTCAAAGCCTGACCTGTTTGGTTCTCATAGCCAAGCATTTCTCCAGGTGAGTGGTTTTCTTAACTAGTAACTTTGTAAAACAGAATGATGAGTAATTCAAATCTGCATGTATACCAAAACCTGTTTTTTAAAGGTCCGGAAGAACAAATCACTTACAACGTAACTCAAAGAAAATTTAGAGGTAAGTCTATAAAGTCAAAAATACAAGTTCCTCTCTGCCCCTACTCTCAACTAACTCAGCGTACTTTGCGGAGATAAGCAATGTTCATGAAATCTAGTTGATATTTGCAAAACTTTTAAAGATGAAAGCATAAACATGTTTCTCCTTCTTTTCTACTTAACTTGGAATTTATTATATGAATAACTTTCTTAACACTTGATTAGGAAATCCAGCCAACTTTTAAGCCAACAGTAGACAGTTCTTTCACACATAAATCTGCAGACAAACACAAAAACTGCACATTAGTTCTTTAATTAAGGCTAAGGGACACTCAGTAATAAACTCATGAGGGTGGAAAGAACAAAATGTATTTCATGCTTAGTAAATTTTGCTCCTGTAGCTGGCAGTTTCAAAGAGTTCAAAAGATAATCATTGAAGACTGAGCCTGTTATGTAAAATTGGAGTCCACATCTTTGACTTTTAACAGTGGGATGCCAGGAAGAACAACCTGGGTCACCATACTGTAACTCACCTCTCTGGGCCTCAGCTCTCAGTACGAAATCAAAGAGCTAGACCTTATGAGTCCCAGGCCTTCCTCACATTCCTTTCTTCTCTGCAGGAGGACAAAAAATATCACTACCCTCTCTCGTCTACCAACTGGTCCCTTTGCTCCAGGGCAGAACACACAAACCGACATCCAAGAGTGAACCTGTGGCAGAATTCTAAACTGTAGAAGGAATCATTGTTCCCCTCACCAACCTACTACTTGCTCCCAAAGAGATTCACAACTAGAGGGAGAAAAGAAAAACAATATGAATGGTGTGTACATCTTTTCCATTCCCAAAGTTTTCTTCTTGTGAAGAGAGGTCAAAATAATATACTGCCTGGTTATTCTCCACCTGCTTGCTCATTAGGGAGGTCCTTATATGGTTGGTAAATCTTGGAAGAATCAGTGGGTGTGCGTATTATTCTGCCCATGCTGCTATAACAAAATACCAAAGCATGGGTGGCTTAAACAACCGACGGTTATTTCTGACAATTCTCGGGGCTGAAAGTCCGAGATCTAGGTACCAGAGGATTCAGTTTCTGATGAGGGCTCTCTTCCTGTCTTGTAGAAAGTCATTTTCTTCCTGTGTTCTCACATGTTGGAGAGCGAGAAGAAAGAAGCTCTATGGTGTCCCTTCTTACAGAGACACTAATTCTGACATGAGGATGACACCGTACTGACCTCATCTAAAACAATATCTCCCAAAATACCCATCTTCAAATCCCAAATATCATATTGAAAATAAGAGATATCACATGTGAATTTAAGAGAACACAACCCAGTTTATAGCACTATGCTCAGCTCAACCATTTTTCTGATCTTGGAAGTGAACATGCCCACCAAAATTATGAGTTTACCTTTGTTCTCACATGTTGGAAGCCTCACTGGACTGATGGTTCTAAGCTGCGTGATTCTTGGGCTTGGTATTAACAGTTCCATTTGGCTCGCAACCTAAATCCAGGCCTTCCATCCTAGTCTTTAATCTCAATAAAAGTGGTATTCTGGGCATATTGTACCTTTTGTGGCCCTGTTAATGACTACCACCAATTACCAATTCCACCTTCAATACATACAGGGTTGTGGATGTTTTTAGCCATGTGCTCCAAATGAGCAAAGAATTTAGGTAGTTTAAAGAACATTTTCCTCCTTATCTGTGTGTGTGTGTGTGTGTGTGTGTATGTGTGTGTGTGTATACATGTGCATTGGAAGGAGTCATGCTAGTAGTGGCTGATATTCTGCACACACCCCATAGCACTCTTGGGCAGTAGTCCCACAGTGTGGCATGAGCCTGCCTTTCCTGTAACACATCCTCCTAACAACATGTGTTTCCACCTGCCTCAGCCTCCCAAAATGCTGGCATTACAGAAGCAAGCCACCATGCCTGGCCAAAAAAACAGTTTTATCTCAAACATGAGACAGAAGGAACACTTCCAGGACCTATTTATTCAATTGGTTATTTATATATCAATAAGTCAGAACCTCTTTTCTCTAACATCAACACTGTGCCAATTACTCAAAGGAGTTTTTTATTCATGATCACTAGGTGATTGTCACTGCTCCAAACATCTCATTCACTGAAACATGATGAGATTCAGTGGAAAAAGAAGGGGGCGTCTCTTCCTCTGGCTTTTTTTTTTTAAGGACAAGAAATTCTTCCCCTAAAGTCTTTCAGCATACTTCTTACATTTCAGGAGCCAGGACTGGGTCATATTCCCCTCCCTAAACCTACCAGGGAAAAAGGTAATGGGATTCGTGTGATTCACCTGGGCAAATAGAGTTTTATACCTGACTTACAATGGAATATGAGGATCCAACTAGCAGGAGAGGGGAAAAAACCTACTGGGTTGGTAACCAGGAGTGTCTTTTCGACCTACCAGTCAGAATAGATGGATAACACAAGAATATGCTGTTTGTTGTAGAATGTAGGGTAATTTTTCATATCCAACTAAAGTCTCCTCTTCCCTAATTTGTGACTGAAGACTTTAAGGTAGATAGGAAACAGTAACTGTGTTCTGGATGTTATCCACTGCATCAGCACATTGGAGTAGAAAAGCAGCGATTACATTTAAACTATGTAAAGTCTTTCCCAAATGACTAGTGCTCTTGTTACCTTTCATGAATGGATGAAATGAACAAATAAATTATAGGACTACTCAGATTCTGTTCCTGGAGAACTGTCACATGATCCTTGCCATTGAAGGCCGAGGCACAGATAGAGAGCTTTGGCTTTAATAAAATTCCAGCCAGACAGTAGACTGACAAGCTTATATGGAGGTTTAAATTAGATGTACTTCTTCCAACATGAGAGAGAATCATTTTACTGTTCTCCTTTGCTACAACTACTTATGTAGGATATACACAATTATTTAACAAATGTTGGCAGTGATGTTATTCATATTAGATAAGAACCATCTGAGAATGCTAAAATATATCCTATTCTCAGCCATCAATTAAAGACTGTTGCATAGTTTCTTCAAACATTTTAAACGTTTTATTTTCCATTGATCATATTGATTAATTTTAAGTCGTAATAAAAATATATGATGTTCTTGCTCTTTTTTAGCTATGGTGTTAAGGCCAGCTTGTGAATTGCCTAGACAAAGAAAGGAGTATGAGTTTCTGATAATGTGCATGCTACATGAAAGGTAAAGTAATATAGTATGAAAGTATGAGATTTAATGATGGAAGAGTTGACTTTTTTATCTCTGCCACTTAACTGTCTCTTAAGCAGGTCAATCGATTATTTTCAAACTGCTTACTCATCTATGAAATGAAGATAATATTATCTGCTGTGTAGGCTTATTGTATAAAACACTCAGTGCAAGGCCTGACACATAGTAGGTACTTGGGGATGACAGATATTATTATTTATTAATGGACTGGAAATAACTCATACATGCTTGCTGCTACTGGGCTAAGTGATCTAAACCTAGACACATAGGTAGCATTAGCATTATTTTTGTAGCCATGTAAGTAAAATTTTTTAATGAATAAGAATTTAGATCAGAGCCCAAAAGGCAAAATTTTAAACCTCCTGTGACAGTTCATTTATATATTGATATAAATAGTTAATTCATATGTATCCATAAATAGTTAATTGATGTTAGAGAAAAGAGGTTCTATAGTGCCTACAACATGTAGTCAAACATTACTAATTTTTATTGTAAGGACTATTTTGGATGAGATTAACATTTAATAGATGATTTGTGTATCAAGCAGATGGCCCTCCATGATGCAGGTGGACCTCATCCAATCATCCAAATGCCTGACTAGAACAAAAGACGTACCTCTCCTGAGCAAGACGACATGCTGCCGTAGACTGTTTTCAGACATGAGCAGGAACACTGGCTCTTCCCTGAGTCCCCAACATGTAAGCATCCAATAAACATAAAAAAATGCTCAACATCACTCATCATTGGAGAAATGCAAACCAAAACTACAATGAGATACTATCTTATACCAGTCAGAATGACTATTAAGAAAAAGTCAAAAACTAACAGATGCTGGTGAGCCTGTGGAGAAAAGGCTTATACACTGTTGGTGGAAATGTAAATTAGTTTGGCCACTGTGGAAAGCAGTGTGGAGATTTCTCAAACAACTTAGAATGATTGACCTAGCAATTCCATTGCTGGATACATATCTGAAAGAAAATAAATTGTTCTACTAAAAAGAGACATGCACTTTTACATTCATCAAAGCATTAGTCACAATAGAAAATACATGGAACCAACTTAGGTGCCCATGTAAGGTGGACTGGATAAAAAAAATGTAATACATACACCATGGAATACTACACAGCCATGAAAAAGAACAAAATCATGTTCTTGGCAGCAACATGGATGGCACTTGAGGCTATTCTCCTAAGTGAATTAATGCAAAAACAGAAAACCAAACACTGCACATTCTCACTTTCAAGACAGAGCTAAACATTAAGTAGTCATGGACATAAAAATGGCAACAATAAACACTGGCAATTACTAGTTGTGGGAGCGTGAGATGCAGCAAAGTTTGAAAAACTAATTTTTGGATATTATGCTCACTACGAGCATGACAAAATCATTTGTATCCCAAACCCCAGCATCACACAATATACCCATGTAACAACTCTGCATAGGTTGTTGAATCTAAAATAAAAGTTGAATCTAAAATAAAAGTTGAGATTATTTTTTTAAATTTGCTTTTTGAAGTATCTACAGACAAAACTTATTGACAAAATGAATTTAGATAATGAAGTCTTATCTTTGGTATCTTAAAATTATTTAAAAATATTTCATAAGGGATGCTTATGAAATCTAAGTATCTTGAATCTAAAATAAAAGTTGAAATTTTTTTTAAAATTTGCTTTTTTGAGTATCTACAGACAAAACTTATTCGAGTTGTGTATTTTGGGGGAAATATATTTATGAATATTTAATATATGTCAGATGTTTAGGCATAAGCATTGAAGGTTAATAATACCATATTAGCCTTTGAAAAGCGTGTGAATGTTTCTATCCTCAAGTTTTGAGAAAAAGAAAGAAAAAAAAACTAGTGGTGGCAGAATTCCAAAGATGTTGCCCCAATAGCCTGTCTTCTACTTATTCAATCAAACGCTACGTAAGACTGTTAGAGATTTTGCAGATGTAATTGAGGTTATAGATCCTAAAAGAGGGAAAGCATCCTGTATTATCCAGATAAGCCCAGGCTAATCACTTGACTCGTTTAAAGCAGAGAACTTTCTCCTACTGGAGTCAGAAAAGAGATGTGGCAGAAAAGAAAATGAGCTAGAGAGACTAAAGGGAAATGCAGTCAGCCCCTAAAAGCTAAGAATGACCACCAGCCAACTGCCAGCAAGATAACTGGGATTTAAGTCCTATAACCACATAGTAGTAAATTCTGCCAACAGCCTAAATCAGTCTGGAAACAGATGGTCTCCCAAAGCCTTCTGGCAAAATCCCAGGCTGGCCAGAACCTTAATTTTGACCTTGGGGAACCTAATGCAGAGCTAGCCGCCAGATTCCTGACCTACAGAAGTGTGAGGTAATCGATCTGATTGGCTGTAAGCTGCTAAATTTGTGATAATTTGTTATAGCACCAATATAACACGAATCCAGTACTTTTTAAAAAAATTCCTTATCTTCTGCTTCTTCATTCCCACCACATCTAAAGCAGCAAAAGCAGTTTTCAGTGGATCCACAAGAAAGAAAACCAATGCTTTTGTAGAAGCATTCTACAAATTTAAAATAGCCAAGAACAAATTCTTCAAATTAGCATTTTTATTTAAAATCTAATTGTTGGGCCGGGCGCGGTGGCTCAAGCCTGTAATCCCAGCACTTTGGGAGGCCGAGGCGGGTGGATCACGAGGTCAAGAGATCGAGACCATCCTGGTCAACATGGTGAAACCCCGTCTCTACTAAAAATACAAAAAATCAGCTGGGCATGGTGGCGCGTGCCTGTAATCCCAGCTACTCAGGAGGCTGAGGCAGGAGAATTGCCTGAACCCAGGAGGCGGAGGCTGCGGTGAGCCGAGATCTCGCCATTGCACTCCAGCCTGGGTAACGAAAGCGAAACTCCGTCTCAAAAAAAAAAAAAAAATCTAATTGTTAAGAGAAATGAGAATAATTACGTTGAGAAGGTGATGCTCCAAATTCTCATTCTGCTGTTTACTAATTTAGCCCCTTATTACATGGTTTCCACATGGATACATGAAAAATATACACTTGCATTACAGTGTCATTGTAAAGATTAAAAAACATTTTTTAAAAATTATCCCTTATGAAATATTTTAAAATAATTTTAAGATACAAAATATAAGACTTTATTATCTAAATCATTTTGTTATTACAGAGCAATATGTATTTACTATAAAACAAATATTTAAAAAACAGTTAAGACAAATATTTTTTTAAGAAGGGAAAAAAAAGCATAACGACATTCTAGACTAATTTTGGTGGATATAGCCTTCCAGACATTCAATTTTTGCACATTGTAATCCACATGTGCATTTATAATGTGGCAGGAAAACTTAGTGACATTGTCTTCTTTTTCTATTTTCACCACTGTAAAGATATCAGAGAGAATAAAAATTGTTTCAATTTTTCTTTTCCAGGGAAATGGAAATTGAGTCTCACAGACTCAGTTTGCCATACCCATATTTCTCTTCCTTCCCTTTCCCAAAAAGACAGAAACTTCCCTTGACTGTGAAAGGGAAGATCACTTAGATCCCTTTTGATGGGGAACCCCTACGCAGTAGAGGATTAGACAGAGGAGAATGGCTGCAGTGACCTCTCAGAAGGTCTAAATTCAGCCCAGCAAAAATTCTGGACGTGAGAACATCCAAGCTATGTAGAAAAAACATTTTACCTATATAATAGTTTTACCAAAATTCTATAACCTGCTTTTCTCACTTGATATCTTAACATTTTTTTACATCATTGAACATAGAGCTACAAAGTAAATTTAAGAGCTACATAATATAAATTTGGATAGATGCTCCGTAATGTTCTATTAGTAATATATTTTTGGACATTTTGGTTAAATCCAAATTTTCATTAATGTAAACAATCTTGCTGTCAGACTCAAGTATCTTTACTGTAATGAAAGAGTAATTCAAAGCAACATGTGTTTTACAAGAATCAAAGCCAGGAGGCTGAGAAGCACAATTGATGAAGGTCAAATCTAGGACAGTAATTTACAACCACTGAAGAATGGAAAGTTTCTATACAAAACCTCCTCAAGCATATGGCCACTATCTCAGTCTTCGTTACTTAATTTTTAGTGACTTACTGTTTAGTTTTCTCAAACAGAGGTGGCCTCTTGAGAACAAGGCAACAAATGCATTGCTTTTCTTATTCTCAGGCTTTCTTCAATGTTCAGCAAAGAGTGAATGCATACAATTTATAGAATGGTTGCCACAATGATGCTTGTTTTGTTGGCTAAACACATATTAAGGTGAAAGGAGATTCTTTTAAAAAATATTGCCTAGACACACTTTTAAAAGCATATTATGACTTGGCATCTCCAAAAAACAGAAACCTGTGATGGTTCAGTGCTCTTTCTGACATCCATGATTTGATTTAGGAGCATGTGTTTAGGTGATTGCAATTCATTAAACAGCCAGACTAAGAATACAAGTTCTAGAACAAACAAAGACAGACATTTTACTAGGTCTGCATGTCTGGGTTTTTGCAATTCTTCTTAATGATTCAATAAATACATGTGATATAATTTGATAGGCTAAACTTTTTGTTTATATGTACCATTAGTTACCCAGAGGCTGAATGTGTTTAAATACATTAAATTAGGTCTCCAAGCAGAAACTTCAAATACATTTAAATAAGTCTAAACATTGAGTAAAAATTTGAGGGGAGATCTCATGTATTGAATCTGGGCAAAAGTGTCTTGATAAGCCACCAGGTCAAATCAATGAAGTACTTCATTCAAATTGTTTCATCATCACATATGGTTCATTCTCCACTGGCTTGTGTGCTTTCTAACTCGAGTGGCTTATTAGTGAGACGACCACAGAGGGACAGCTGGGGTATTTTCTGTAGCCTGGCTTCTAGCCTTCCTTCCCCTGAACGCCGTAGGCAAGCAGCCACAGTGAGTTCCCAGTATTGAAGACTTGTTATTCCTTAGCAGCCAGGAATAAACCTTTTGTGTAGTGTCTAACTTCAACATTATGGAAAGACATGGTATGCTAAAATGGCTTACAAGTTCAATTTAACTAGGAGTAGGCTGAAGTATCCGGGAGAAAACAAATGTCTCAAAAGCCTTGACTTGCAAAAACACAGCCCTTTAAAATCATGGCTCCCCAGCAAAACTGTTTACCAAATTTTGCCTGTTTTTCACACTCTTAACAGGAGCTCAAATGCCCATTTTCAAGCACTCTTTATGGATGTAGAACCCAGGAAAAATCATGATGTTCTCCTTCCCACCCTCAACACATTACAGGTGCACTTTCTATTTTCAAACTGAGGATAGCTTTTAAAGGGAGAAAATACCATAAAAAGAAAGCAATCCAAAATCATGTATACTGCAGAGGAGGGATGTTTAAAAATTTAAATTCAGTTCTTTTTGAGACATGGAATAAGAAAGGATCACTGTCTTCCTACCCCCAACACACACGCGCGCACACACACACACACACACACACACACACACACGTTTTGAATCTCAAATTTATAAGAACCCCACTTAATGAAATGAAACTCTTCCTGAGGACACCTCTACAAGTCACTGTGGAGTCACCAGTAGCTTAGAATTTCCTAAATGTGATCTTTCAGATTTGGCTGTCTCTCAAAGAGGCAAATCCAATGAACATTAATATAAAGGCTATCTTTGATGGTAACCGTAATTATGTAGAAATCTAAAAAATTCAGTCATCATTTTAACTAGCTTATCAGGATTAGTGGAGGAAGAAAAAGAAAATATTGCTTATAAACCTGGAATGTCATTGTCTTGTGCTCATTTTACTTTGACTACTTATTTAATTAGCTTTTCACGTGTGTGTATTTGAATACCACTGGAAACTCAGTGCATTTTGTTAAAATATTCTCTTCTGGTTCTAAATTGAATCCTATAATGTAGTTAACAAAGTCCTATGAGTCTACATATTGAATAATTGTGCAATAAATAAATAACAAAAAAATTTGACCTATTTGATTTTCTGATCTGTTTCAGCATAAATAAAAAGAACGTGGAAAAAAATTAGTTGAATCTAAATAGAATCTTAGCCGTCTATAGGAGGAAAGGGCAAAACAGTTGGTGGCCAGAATGAATTTGATGTTAATAAATAACACACATAATAAACTTGGATCCCTATTTTACTTAGAGTAGTTCCAGTTCCAGATTAACTCTCAAGAGTAAGATATCTTGTAAGCCTTCAGAAAAAAAAAAGATTTATTATGTGCTAGATTCTGTTGTATAAATCCTTCAGTGCAAGTGTTACTGAGCATGACAAATTGAAAGACACTATCATTCTTCATATTTTCTTCTTTGTAGATGAAATCTATGAGTCAAACAAAAATAAGAGACCTGCCCTTGAGAGTAGAGTCTAAAATGTAGTTTTTTAAATCAGTGGAATGCAACAAATTCTGTGCTGTTCTGATGAAGTTATATAGCCAGAACTGCTTCTTCAGGAAGCCAAGGAAGCATTAGGGATGACAATTCTGGTGTATTTAAAGAGTTCGTAATGCAAACATTTTCCCTAGAGACCACTGGGCAAGGGGAAAGCTCTAATTTCATACAAATAAACTACAAAATGATTTAACTTATGCTCAAACCATAACTAACACCATCATTCAGAAACCAACAGTACACTCTACCATGCCCTGAATTAAATCATTTGTGGTGTAGATTTAACCACTAAACACAAATTCATCAACAGTTTTGCAAATGCTACATTTCCACTTCACCCAAAGAAGGCAATCCTTTTAAGAAATGTTAACGGTATCGACAAGTGTATTTCATTTCTGCTATTCAATATTATTGGTTCAAAATGTTAGATAAAATTCAAAGAGTATTTGTTGTCAGTCATACAATCCAAGGTCAGGTGTCAATGTAGCATTTTTATTTATATATTTGATTTTCTAGCTCACAGGTTAGAGGTCGGGTTGGTTGTTCCATAGTGGGCAAGTATATGCAAATTTACCCCTAAAGGCCTTGGCTGAGAGGTGAAAGAAAGAGGCTGACAAATTCAGTTTTGCAGGAAGAAACATTTAATAGGGACTTAAGGACAGAAGCCATTTCTCAGGTGGCCAAGAGACACTGGATCCTTGCACTTGCCTTCCAGAAAGTATCCTTTATATAGCAAGCTTTTAGGGTAAAACATGTGCAGCTGGGCATGCCTCTGACTTTCTTGCAAAAGTTATGGCTACTAGTAAGGTTATATAAGCATCTTTATGAGGGGTTACCTATGCTACAGGCATTGTTTCTTAACCTTGCTGTAGAATGCCTTAGAATGTAAATGTCAGACATCAGTCGTTTGGGCAGATTTGATTGAAGATGATTCTCTTCCCATACAACAGGCTATTTTTCTAAATCAGTGAGCCAAAAAATATATATATTTTTGTAGTTTCATATGTAAACTTGAGATTTACCTACCTACCCTACTTCCCAATTCAGGAATTATAGCTATATATAAAGAGTGCTAAAGCATATCAGATATTGTGTTATTTCCATGAATTACCTCATGTGTAAATTTTCACAAGAATTCTCTGAAGCAGGCATCAGTATCTGCATTTTGTAGATAAGAAAACTTGGATGTAAAAGATAATAAGTAATTTAAAACAACAAGGAGAAACCATTAACCCAGTAGAATGGCTAAAATTCAGAACACTGACAACACCAAATGCTGGTGAAAATGTGGAGCAGCAGGAACTCTCGTTCATTGCTGATGGGAATGCAAAGTGGTACGGCCACTTTGGAAAACAGTGTGGCAGTTTCTTACAAAACTTACCATACTTTTACTGTATAATCCAGCAATTTTAGTCCTTGGTATTTACCCAAAGGAAAAATTATCCCCACACAAAAACCTGCAAACAGATTTATGGCAATTTTATTGATAATTGCCAAAACTTAGAAGCAACCAAGATGTCCTTCTGTAGGTAGATAAATAAACTGTGGTACATCTGGAAAATGAAATCTTATTCAGTGTTAAAAAGAAATAAGCTGTCAGTAGTAGTTTGTAGTTTTCCTTTTAGAGGTCTTTCACCTTAGTTAAGGATATTCCTAGTTTTTAAAATTTGTTTGTTTATATAGGTATGGTAAAAAGGGCTGAGTTCATTATTTGATTTTCAGTTTGGTTACTGTTGGTGTATGGCAGAGCTACTGATTTGTGTACATTAATTTTGTATTTGAAAATTTTGCTGAATTCATTTATCACTTCTAGGAGCTTTTTTGAGGAGTATTTAGGGCTTTCAAGGCATATAATCATATCATCACCAAACAGCAACAGTTTCACTTTCAGTTTACAGATTTGAATGCACTTTGTTTCTCTCTTGACTGCTTGCTCTAGCTAGGATGCCCAGTACTACGCTGAATAGAAGTGGTGAGAGTGGATTGGTCACCACGGGATTCCACCAAGATGGCTGAATAGAAACAGCTCCAGTGCACAGCTCCCAGTGAGAGAGACATAGAGAGTGAGTGATCTTGCATCTCCAACCAAGGTACCAGGTTCACAGAACTGGAAAAAACACTTTAAACTTCATATGGAACCAAAAGAGAGTATGCATAGCCAAGGCAATCCTAAGCAAAAAGAACAAAGCTGGAGGCATCATGCTACCTGACTTCAAACAATACTACAAGGCTACTGTAATTAAAACAGCATGGTACTGGTATCAAAACAGAAATATAGACCAATGGAACAGAAGAGAGGCCTCAGAAGAAATGTCACATATCTACAACCATCTGATCTATGACAAACCTGACGAAAACAAGCAATGAGGAAAGGATTCCCTGTTTAATAAATGGTCTTGGGAAAACTGGCTAGCAAACATCAGAAAGCTGAAACTGTACCCCTTCCTTACACCCTACCCTAAAATTAACTCCAGATGGATTAAAGATTTAAACATAAAACCTAACACCATAAAAATCCTAGAAGAAAGCCTAGGCAAAACCATTCAGAACATAGGCATAGGCAAGGACTTCATGACTAAAACGCAAAAAGCAATGGCAACAAAAACCAAAATAGACAAATGGGATCTAATTAAACTTAAGAGTTTCTGCACAGCAAAAGAAACAATCATTAGAGTGAACTGGCAACCAACAGAATGGGAAAACAGTTTTGTAATCTACCCATCTGACAAAGGCCTAATATCCAGAATCTGAAGATCTAAAGCAGATCTACAAGAAAAAAACAAACAAACCCATTCAAAAGTGGGTGAAAGATATGAACAGACACTTCAAAAGAAGACATTTATGAGGCCAACAAACATATGAAAAAATGTTCATCATCACTGTTCATCAGAGAAATGCGAATCAAAACTACATTGAGATACCTTCTCAAGCCAGCTAGAATGGCGACCATTAAAAAAATCTGGGGATGACAGATGCTGGAGAGGATGTGGAGAAAAAGGAATGCTTTTACACTGTTGGTGGGAGTGTAAATTAGTTCAACCATTGTGGAAGACAGTGTGGCAATTCCTCAAGGACCTAGAAATAGAAATTCCATTTGACCCAGCAATCCCATTACTGGGTATATACCCAAAGGACTATACATCATTCCATTATAAAGACACATGCACACGTATGTTCATTGTGGCACTGTTTACAATAGTAAAGACTTGGAACCAACCCAAATGTCCATCAATGATAGACTATCAAAGAAAATGTGGCACACATACACCATGGAATACTACACAGCCATGAAAAAGGATGTGTTCATGTTCTTTGTAGGGACATGAATGAATCTGGAAGCCATCATTCTCAGCAAACCGACACAAGAACAGAAAACCAAATACTGCATGTTTTCACTCAAAGGCGGGTGTTGAACAATGAGAACACATGAGGACAGGGAGGGGAGCATCACACACTGGGGTCTGCTGAGGGGTACTAAGAGAGGGACAGTGGGGTTGGGGAGGTTGGAGAGGGATAACATGGAGAGAAATGCCAGATACTCGTGACGGGAGGATGGAGGCAGCAAACCACTTTGTCATGTGTGTACCATGCAACGATCCTGCATGATCTGCACATGTACCCCAGAACCTAAAGTACAATAAAAAAAAAAAAGAAGTGGTGAGAGTGAGCATCCTTGTCTTGTTCCAGTTCTCAAGGGGGAATGCTTTCAACTTTTCTCTGTTCAATATTATGTTGGCTGTGCATTTGTCACAGATGGCTTTCATTAAATTAAGGTACATCTCTTCCATGCGGATTTTGCTGAGGGTTTTAATCATAAAAAATACGCTGAATTTTGTCAAATGCTTTTTGTGCATCTATTGAGATGATCATGTGATTTTTGTTTTTAATTCTGCTTATGTGCTGTATCACATTTATTGACTTGCATATGTTAAACCATCCCTACATCCCTGGTTTGAAACCCACTTGATCATAATGGATTATCTTTTAGATATGCTGTTGTATTCAGTTAGCTAATATTTTGTTAAGAATTTTTGCATCTGTGTTCGTCAGGGATATTGGTCTGTACTTTACTTTTCTTGTTACGTCCTTCCCTGATTTTGGTATTAGGATGATACTGCCTTCATAGATTGATTTAAGGAGAATTGCCTCTTTCTCCATCTTGTGGAATAGTGTGAATAGGATTGGTACCAATTCTTCTTTGAAAGTCTGATAGAATTCAGCTGTGAATCCATCTTTTCCTGAACTTTTTTTTAGGGGGGACAGTCTTACTCTGTCACCCAGGCTGAAGTGCAGTGGCATGACCTTGGCTCACTGCAATGTCCATCTTCCGGGTTCAGGTGATTCTCCTGCCTCAGCCTCCTGAGTAGCTGGGGTTACAGGTGTGCAACATCACATCCAGCTAATTTTTGTATTTTTTTAGTAGAAACAGGGTTTCACCATGCTGTCCAGGCAGGTCTTGAACTCCTGACCTCAGGTGATCCACCTGCTTCAGGCTTCTAAAGTGCTGGGATTACAGGTGTGAGCCACCGTGTCCGGATCCTGAACATTTTTGTTGACAATTTTTTATTACCATTTCAGTCTTGATGCTTGTTATTAGTCTGCTTAAAGTTTGTATTTCTTCCTGTTTAATCTAGGAGAGTTGTGTATTTCGAGGAATTTATCCATCTCCTCTCGGTTTTCTAGTTTATACATGTAAAGGTGTTCATAGTAGCCTTGCACAAAGAAATGAAAACACATCCCATGCTCATGGATGGGTAGAATCAATACTGTGAAAATGACAAACTGCCAAAAGCAATCTACAAATTCAATGCAATTCCCATCAAAATACCACCATCATTCTTCATTGAACTAGAAAAAAAAACCAAAAAACTAAAAGAACTAAAATTTATGTGGAATCAAAAAAGAGACCATATAGCCAAGCAAAAAGAACAAAGTGGAGACATCACATTACCTGATTTCAAACTATGCTATAAGAACATAGTCACCAGAACAGCATGGTACTAGTATAAAAATAGGCACATAGACCAATGGAACAGAATAGAGAACCCAGAAATAAAGTTACAATCAACCGATCTTTGACAAAGCCAACAAAAACATAAAGTGAGAAAGGACACTCTATTCAACAAGTGGTGCTTGGATAACAGGAAAGCCACTTGTAGAAAAATGAAACGGGATCCTCATCTCTCACCTTACATAAAAATCAACTCAAGGTGGATCAAATACTTAAATTTAAGACATGAAACTATATAAATTCTAGAAAATACTTTGGAAAAACTCTTCTAGACATTGGCTTAGACAAAGGCTTCATGACCAAAAACCCAAAAGCAAATGCAACAAAAACAAAGTAAAAATATGGGCCTTAATTAAACTAAAAAGCTTCCGCAAGGCAAAAGAAACAATAGGCAGAGTAAACATACAACCCACAGAGTGAGAGAAAATCTTCACAATCTATACATTCAACAAAGGACTAATATCCAGAATCTACAAGGAAGTCAAAAAAAAAAAATCCCATCAAAAAGTGGACTATGGACACAAATAGACAATTCTCAAAAGAAAATATACAAATAACCAACAAACATGAAAAAATTATACAACATCACCAATAATCAGGGAAATACAAGGACTACACAAGGTGGTGATATAACCTTACTCCTGCAAGAATGGCCATGATCAAAAAAATCAAGAAAGTAACAGATGTTGGTAGGGATGTGGTAGAAAGAGAACACTTTTACACTGTGGCGAGAATGTAAACTAGTACAGCCACTTTGGTAAACAATGTGGAGATTCCTTAAAGAACTGAAAGTAGAACTACCATTTGATCCAGCAATCCCACTACTGGGTATCTACCCGAAGGAAAAGAAGTCATTATACAAAAAAAGATACTTGCACACGCATGTTTGTATTATAGCAGAACAATTCACAACTTTAAAAATATGGAACCAGCCCAAATGGCCATCAATCAATGAGTAGATAAAGAAATTGTGGCATATATATATATATACACACACATACACACACACATATGGCATATATATAAATATATATATATGTGTGTGTGTATATATATATATATATATATATACAATATATATACACGTATACCATGGAATACTATTCACCTATAAGAAGGAATGATAGAATGACATTTGCAGCAAGCTGGATGAAATTGGAGACCATTATTCTAAGTGAAGCAACTCAGAAATGGAAAACCAAACATCATATGTTCTCTCACTCATAAACAGGAACTGAGGTGTGAGGATGCAAAGGCATAAGAATGATGCAATGGACTTTGGGAACTCCAGAGAAAGGGTGGGAGGGGAGTGCAGGATAAAAGACTACACATTGGGTACAGTGTACACTGCTCAGGTGATGGGTGCACAAAAACCTCAGAAATCACCACTAAAAAACTTATTCATGTAACCAAACACCACTTGTTCCCCAAAAAACTATTGAAATTTAAAAAAATATATTTACAAAAGGAAGAAAGAAGCTGTCGAACCATGACAAGACATGGAGAAAACTTAAATGCACACTACAAAGTAAAAAAAAGACAATCTGAAAAGGCTACACACTCTGTGAATCCAACTATATGACATGAAAAAAAACAAAAATATGGAGACAGAAAAAAATCAATAGTTGCCAGGAGATAGTGAAGAGGGAGAGATAAATGGGTGGAGCATGGAGGACTTTTAGAACAGTAAAAATATTCTGTGCGATAATATAATGGTTAAATGGTGGATACATATTATTATATGTTTGTCCAAACCCATAGGATGTACACTATGAAGGGTGAGCCTAATGCCAACAATGGACTTTGTGTGATAAAAATGTGTGAGTTCATCTGCTGTAACAAATAGACTGCTTTGATGGGAGGCGTTGATAACTGGAGAGGCTATTTATGTATGGGGTGAAGAAATAATTGGGAAATCTCTGTGCTTTCCTCAATTTTGTCGTCAACCTAAAACTGCTTTTAGATTCTTAATTTAAAAAACAATAAAAAGTAGTAAGCCATTCAAGTAAGTGGCAAACTTGTAAGTGGTAGCCTCAGTTTTTTCTGACTTGAAAGTCATCTTACTTTATTCTCAACATTTTTTATAAAGTGGTATTATTGTAACTTTTTTCCTGATTTAAGCAAGTTTTTGAGAACCTAATAAATGATTATTAAATTCTTAAAGAGCCTGAGTTACAGAAAGAACAGAGCAGAATCACACCCCAAAACACCAAACTTATTATAATTTTTGAATATCAACAATATATTTTTAAAAGGCTGAATGTGTTTAAATAAATGAAATATGGAACCAAAAGTATACCATGGAATACTATGCAGCCATAAAAAGGAATGAGGTCATGTCCTTTGCAGGGACATGAATGGAGCTGGAATCCATTATCCTCAGCAAGCTAATGCAGAAATAGAAAATCAAACACCGAATGTTCTTACTTACATGTGGGAACCGAACAATGAGAACACGTGGACACAGGAACAGGAACAACACACACTGGAGCCTGTTAGGGGGGTAGGGAGGGGAGAGGGAGAGCATTAGAAAAAATAGCTAATGCATGCTGGGCTTAATACCTAGGTGATGGGTTGATAGGTGCAGCAAACCACCATGGCACACATTTACAAATGCAACAAACCTGAACATCCTGCACATGTAACCTGAAACACAAAAATAAAAAATTTTAAAAAATACAAGCCAGTAATAGAAAGCTAAAATATAAAAACTTATGTTTGTTTTTTATTTTTCCACTTTGGTCTACAGTGGTTTTATTTTTATCTCTGTTGAAAGCCTGACATCAAGAAAAACTGTTTTCCCCTTCTCAGCTTCACTTTATTAAAAATAAAAATCTTCAAATATATGAGTAAAAAATATATATATAATAAATTTTCATTTACCGATCAACAACATTCAGCAGTGGTCAACTTATAGCTACTCTTGCTTGTCAATATCCACTCTTCCCACTTCTTCACTTTCCCTACCAGATTACTTTTATGTAAATTACAGACATTATTTTTGTTCATCCACAAATATTTCTGCATTTACCTCCAAAAGACATTCTTTAACAATGTATAACCACAATACCATTACCACACTTACAAACTATTTCTATTTTCTTCAAATGTCTCATACTCTACAATTTGTTTTCATAAGGATCCAAATATGATCCATACATTAAAGTTGTTTTTATGTCCCTTAAGTCTGTTTGTTTTTTTATGTTTATTACTTTTTTATATGTACTTTAAGTTCTGGGGTACATGTGCAGATCATGTAGGATTGTTACACAGGAATATACATGTCATGTGTAACATGTCATGTGGTTTGCTGCATCCATCCGCCTATCACCTACATTAGGTATTTCTCCTACTTTTATCCCTCCCTGATCCCCCCAACCCCAGCTATTCCTCCCCTACCCCCGCTACCTTCCAATAGGCCCCAGTGTGTGAGATTACCCTCCCTATGTCCATGTATTCTTATTGTTCAACACCCACTTATGAGTGAGAACATGCAGTGTTTGGTTTTCTGTTCTTGTGTGAGTTTGCTGAGAATGATGGTTTTCAGCTTTATTCATATCCCTGAAAAGGACATGAACTCATCTTTTTTATGGCTGCATAGTATTCCATGGTGTATATGTGCCACATTTTCTTTATCTAGTCTATCATTGATGGGCTTTTGGGTTGGTTCCAAGTCTTTGCTATTGTAAACAGTGCCACAATGATCATACGTGTGCATGTGTCTTTATAATAGAACAATTTATAATCCTTTGGGTATATATCAATAATGGGATTGCTGGGTCAAATGGTATTTCTATTTCTAGATCCTTGAGGAATTGCCACACTGTCTTCCACAATGGTTGAACTAATTTACACTCCCACCAACAGTGTAAAAGCATTTCTGTTTCTCCACATCCTCTCCAGCATCTATTGTCTCCTGACTTTTTAATGATCGCCATTCTAACTGGTGTGAGATCGTATCTCATTGTGGTTTTGATTTGCATTTCTCTAATGACCAGTGATGATGAGCATTTTTTCATATGTTTCTTGGCCACATAAATTTCTTCTTTTGAAAAGTGTCTATGCATATCCTTTGCCCACTTTTTGATATGGTTGGTTTTTTTTATTTTTATTTTTATTGTAAATTTGTTTTAGTTCTTTGTAGATTGTGGATATTCGCCCTTTGTCAGGTGGGTAGATTGCAAAAATGTTTTCCCATTCTGTTGGTTGCCAGTTCACTCTAATGATTGTTTCTTTTGCTCTGCAGAAGTTTTAAGTTTAATTAGATCCCATTTGTCTATTTTGTCTTTTGTTGCCATTGCTTTTGGTGTAATCTATAGATTTCTCCTTTATCTCCCATCTGCCCCTCACCTGCAACATGCACCTTTTGTAATCTATTTATTGAAGCAACTGGACCATTTATCCTATATAGTCTACAATAAACTAAATTTTACTGATTACCTTTTTGTGGTGTCATTTAACATGCTTCTGTATTTCCTATAAATATTGCAAATTGGTGGTTAGATCTAAAGGCTGATCTAATTGGTAGTTAGATCCAAAATTTAATTTTTTTTTCTGGCAGTAATATTTTGTGAGTGGTATCATATACTTCTATGAAGAGGGGTGTCTGTCTTTCATTTTATACATTAGCAACAATAATGACTGCCTAGATTCATTATTTCATTAGGGGTTGCAAAATGGTAACATTTCAATTCTATCATTCTTTATTCATACTTTGGCTAAACATATCTCTAAAAAGAGTTTTCTCTCATCAACATTTGGTTATCTTTAGACATAATCCATAGAGGAAAAACAGGATAAATGCTTGGTTCTTCTCTTTAATTCAAAAGAGTACATTGGATCCCTAACATTTTTCAAAGGTGTTCAATGACAACATTATTTTTAAATTAACGTTATTAGAAACTGATAGACTTATGCATATTTGAGGTATTTTAATCTACTGCCTTTGTTTTTCTAATTGATTCTCAAGTTTTTACCTTTGGCCAGTGGTAACCTCTTCAGGATGACTCCTCTGAGTCTTTTTGATGCATCCTAGTATATGTTCAAATCTGTCTTGCTTTTTAGTAAGAGAAGTTGATATTCCAGGCTCATCTTGTGAAATATTCAACCCCCAAGCTGGAATCAGATACTTTTTGAAATGAGCTTCAACTCCTTCTAGGGGAAATGTCCACAGAGCACAATCTGAGTGTTACATTTGCTCTTGATATTGGGTTTTATGTTGTTTCTATATACTTTTAAATGATTAGAATTAGGAAACTATTTTTTTTCTTTTTGTTGGGAAAATGCTTCGTGGCTTCATACTGATACTTTCACTTCAAACACATGTTATTGGGTTTTTATTTATTTTCTTCTACTATACTATTATCTCTTCTTTACCCCATGGGACAAATCCTATTTTCAATGATGTCAACAAGCTTACTAACTTGCTTGATCTTAAAATGTGTACATAACTGTCTCACAATAACAATTCAATTGCTAACAATATAATTTTAAGCAGTTTAATATGTGTTTTTGCATGGTGTTTTTGTCCTTAGGATATCTCACAAGGCTTATATAGTCAAATATCTGTGTTTGAATAACTGATATAATTCATCTGTGTGATTATAACACCAAATTAATTTTATATTTATATTTATATTTCACCTATTTTATCAAACTCTTCCATTATGGGTATTGATATTTTAAAATTAAATTTTCTGATATTAATTATGTAAAATATTAAATGTTACCAGGGTTAAACTTAAAATAGGTATATTCAAATAAAATATAGTTTCTGTTTCTATAACAGTTTCCCTATTCCATCCCTCCTCCAGAAGCAATTGTTTTCTATTATAGTTCTGTTTTGCTTTTGGTTTTTGATTTCTCTTTTCATTTTTTAAAGATAAGCCCATACATTATGGTATATTAAAAATTATCACAAATTATATTATTTGCAGCTACTCCCATTGAAGGTGATACATTCGTAACTTTACCCCTTTAAATGAAGTTGACATTGTGGGATTTTTGATCATCAGAATGCAGCAGAAGTAACTTTATGATATTTCTAAGTCTTTGCCTTAGAAGACCTCACAGCTTCTGCTTTTATTGGAACCTGAGACTACAAGGAAAAACCATGTGGAGAGAGATCCAGCTGTCCCACGTCTTCTAGCCATTCCAGCTGGGGCTCATCCATGTGAGTGAAGCCAAGATGCTGGCTATCAATAGCCATAGGACTCTGCACAGACAAGAACAGTAGACAAAGAATGCAGTCAACCCACATCACCTTAAATTAATAAATAATTGTTTTAAGACACTAAATTTAGAAGTGTTTATGTTTTATGAAGCAATGTATAATCCTCAACATATTATACTCTCTTAACGTCATAGTTTTGTTGAAAATTCTACTATTGTCCAAATATTACTTCATAACAATATATATAAATATGCACTATTCTTTTATAAAGCTGCACAATACATCATCGTGGGCTTCCCACACTAGAAAGCTATTCCTCTACTGATGGCACTTGGTCTGTTTCCATTCTTTCACCATTACAGAAATGCTTCAGAGAAAAGACTTGTGCATATGTCTTTTTTACATTTTTTAACATGGCCGCTTTGACAAAGAATAAAATAGAATGTGTAGAAGTAGAAGGAAGACACAAACCAATTAATATTAAAAATCAATATGACTTAAACAAGTAAACATTTTTGAAGACAGATTGGTAAACTGAGATATAAATCTGTAAAATTATTCAGAATGCAGCAAACAGCCAAAAAAAGAAAAAAGAAAGTATAAAAAACATAAAAAATAGATTAAAAAGTGACATTGGTGATGGGAGTTATAGAAGGAGATAAGAATTGGGGGAAAAACAATATTTGAAGAGTTTATGCCTAAAAATATTTAAAACTGATGAAAGATAGGAATTATAGGAGTTAGTACACAAATATTTAGCTAAATTAAAAGAAGTCCTTGCTAGGTTCATTATAATAAAATTGTAGACACTGAAAACAAAGAAAATCTTTTAAAAGGCTGAAAGAAAAGAAAGATTACCTACAAAAGAACCAAATTTATCCTGACATCTGCCTTCCCAATAGCAATAGTGGAAACGAGAAGCAAAATGAATAATGTATTCAAAGAGATGGCAAAAAAATAACTGTCAAGCTAAAACTGTACACCCAGAAAAAAAAAACTGTCCTTCCAAAGAGAAGGCAAAATAAAAATATTTTCAAGTAAAAAAGAAATCCTGAGAAATTTTACCACCAACAGACTCTCATGAATAAAGTCTAAAAAATGTACTTTGAGAAAAGAGAAAATGATCCCGAGAAAAGGTCTAATGTGAAAGGGGCAATGGCAAGCAAACAATAAGTGTAAACATGTAAGTAAACGTCAATATGAACGTGTGTAAAAATAATAGTAACAAAATTTGTAGGATTATCAAAATAAAATCATACTAAAATAGCAGATAAAAATACAATGATGTTTATGAAATTGCTTATTTGAGTTAAAGCTTTCTAAGCTACTTGTTTTGATAAAAAGACGGGTAAAGACATTGATTAGTTATAGAATTAACTATGCATATTAAGAAGAGTAGTAGCTGAAAGCAAAAAATAAAATGTATAGCATGAGAATAGAATACATAATCTTCAAATAGCTAGAAAAATAGGAATCAAAGCAATTATTTAATCTCAAACAATAAAAAGGAAAAATGAAACAGAAACTGTAGTACAAATAGAGTCTAAAAAACAAGATAAAATTATGAAAACGGCCGGGCGCGGTGGCTCACACCTGTAATCTCAGTACTTTGGGAGGCTGAGGCGGGCGGAACACGAGGTCAAGAGATTGAGACCATCCTGGTTAACATTGTGAAACCTCGTCTACTAAAAATACAAAAAAATTAGCCAGGCCTGGTGGCACACACCTGTGGTCCCAACTACTCGGAGCTGAAGTGGGAGAATCGCTTGAACCCAGCAGGCGGAGGTTGAAGTGAGCTGAGATTGCGCCACTGCACTCCAGTCTGGTGACAGAGCAAGACTCCATCTCAAAATAAATAAATAAATAAATAAGGAAACTAAATAATTCAAATGAATTAAGCTTGCTAATTAAAAGAAAAACATATTTCAAAAAAATAAATTTCTATGCTGCTTAAAAAGACACATATACATTATAAAAACAGAAAAAGCTAAAAACTAAAGCCTAAGAAATTATATAAGAGGAAGATATTAAACAAAGTGAAGCTATTGTTGCTTCTAGAGAAATGAAAAATAGGGAAAAAGGCATTAATGAAGAATGTGATTTACTGAAATGATATATTAAAATCCTTTGGCACAAAATACTATTGCTTCAAAATCTATAATGTGAAAGTTGAAGGAAGTATGGAACAAAACTGATAAATTCACCACCATAATGAATCAATATCACTGATTAGTACATCAATCAATTAAAAGAGATCAGCTAAGACAGAAAAGACTTGAACCACAAAATTAACAAGCATAATCAATGGACTTACATAGAATCATGTACAAAACATTAAAGAATACTTTCTTCTGCATAAGGGAAAATTTTTTATATACTTTAATTTCTGGTATACATGTGCAGAACATGCAGGTTTGTTACATAGGCATGCATGTGCCATGGTGGTTTGCTGCACCCATCAACCCATCATTTACATTAGGTATTTCTCCTAATGCTATCCTTCCCCTAGTTTCCCACCCACTTGAAGGGCCCTGGTATGTGATGTTGCCCTCCCTATGTCCATGCGTTCTTACTGTTTAACTTCCACTTATGAGTGAGAACATGTGGTGTTTGGTTTTATGTTCCTGTGTTCATTTGCTGAAAATGATGGTTTCCAAATTCATCCATGTCTCTACAAAGACATGAACTCATCGTTTTTTATGGCTGCATAGTATTCCATGGTGTCTATGTGCCACATTTTCTTTATCCAGTCTGTCACTGATGGGCATTTGGGTGGCTTCCAAATTTCTGCTACTGTGAATAGTGCTGCAAGAAACATACATGTGCATGTATCTTTATAGTAGAATGATTTATAATCCTTTGGGTATATATCCAATAATGGGATTGCTGGGTCAAATGGTATTCTGGCTCTAGATCCTTAAGGAATCACCACCTTCTGAAGCCTGCTTCTGTCAGTTTGTCAAACTCATTCTCCGTCCAGTTTTGTTCCCTGCTGGCAAGGAGTTGTTATCCATTGGAGGAGAAGCAGCATTCTGATTTTGGAATTCTCAGCCTTTTTTGCTGGTTTTTTCCTCATTTTCATGGATTTATCAATGAAGGATGGGGTTTTTGCATGGACATCTTTTTTGTTGATGTTATTCCTGTCTGTTTGTTAGTTTTCCTTTAACAGTCAGGCCCCTCTTCTGCAGGTTTGCTGGAATTTGCTGAGGTTCCACTCCAGACCCTGTTTTGACTGTGTATCACCAGCAGAGGCTACAGTACAGCAAAGATTCCTGCCTGTCCCTTCCTCTGGAAGCTTCATCCCAGAGGGGCACCCACCAGATGCCAATCAGAGCTCTTCTGTATGCGGTGTCTGTCAACCCCTGCTGGGAGGTATTTTCCTGTCAGTAGGCATGGGGGTCAGGGACCTACTTGAGGAGGCAGTCTGTCCCTTAGCAGAGCTCAAGTGCTATGCTGGGAGATCTGATGCTCTCTTCAGAGCTGGCAGGCAGGAACATTTAAGTCTGCTGAAGCTGCACCCACAGCCACCCCTTCCCTCAGGTGCTCTGTCGCAGGGAGATGGGAGTTTTATCTATAAGCCCCTGACTGGAGCTGCTGCGTTTCTTTCAGAGATGTCCTCCCAGAGAGAAGGAATCTGGAGAAGCAGTCTGGCTTGCTTTTGAATAAAGGGAAATTTATGGAAATTGCCCATATACTAAGCCATGAAACAAATGATACACATACCCACAGCAACAGAACTGAAAAAAATAGGACATTTTTTCTAAGCATGATGCAACCAATTTAAAAAAAAAACAAAAAAAAAAAAAAAAAACCCTAGGTTTCCTAAATTACACTTTCAAAAAAAGACTTTAAGGAAGAAATTAAAATAAAAACTAGATAGTACTTAAAAGCGAGTAACAATAAAAATACTATATACTAAAAATTCACTAACACAGTTAAGGTTGTCTTCTCAGCCTTTTGGCTAAGATCAAGTGTCAAATAAAAATTTAGTCCTTCAGTCTTCAAGTTTACATTTGAAAAATTTTAAAACTGAAAAATAATTAGCTAATGAAATAGATAAAAATACAAAGGTATAACAGAAAGGCTAAATAAAGTGAAAAGTTTGTTCTTTGAAACAAATTATCTCTGGCAAGGTAAACTGGGTGAAAAAATTTTAAAAAGCACAAATAATACTAGAAATGAACAACAAATTAACTAAAGATACACACATCAGTGATTATAGATGTGTGTGTGTTTGAGTGTGTGTGTGTGTGTGTGTGTGTGTGTATGAAATAAGCAAGTGCTTTTGCCAAAAATTTGTAAATGTTAGATAAAATGGGAAAATTCCTAGAAAAAAATATAACTTAACCAAAACTGAAGAGAAACTGCAAATCAAAATGGTCCATAAACATCAAAGTTATGAATCAGGAATTAATGTTTTCACAAATAAAATATCAGGTCCAGAGAATTTTATAGAATTACCAAGAAAGAATTCTAATTTTATATATCTATATCTTTCCAGAAAACAGAAGTGGAGAAGATGCACTCAAAGGAATTTTAGGAAGCAAATGTAAAATTGATCCCAAAGTTAAATAAGGAAAATAGAATGTTTACTTATGAATGTAGATATAGTATTGTGTGTGTATGTATGTGCGTGTCTTTGTGTGTGTGTGTGTGTGTGTGTGTGTGTGTATGTGACCAACTGTCTATTAATGAAATGTTAATGTGAGAAAAACAGATTAATTTAAATCACCACTTTAGCAAGTTAAAGATGACAAAGTTGTACAGCATAAAGAGTATAGTTAATAACATTGTATACTGAATGTTTGCTGAGAGAATAGTCTTTAGGTGCTCTTACCACACAAACACACACACACACACACACACACACAAAGTAACTATGCAAGGTGATGAATAAGTTAATTTTGCTTCACTGTAGTATAATAATTTCACCATATATATGTATATCAAAATATCATGTTGTATAACCTAAATATACATAATAAACATACATAAAATAAAGATGACAAGATGATTCATTGCAAATATGCAGAAAGTGGCCAGGTGTAGTGGCTCTTGCCTGTAATTCCAGCACTTTGGGAGGCCAAGGTAGACAGATCACTTGAGGTCCGGAGTTTGAGACCAGCCTGGTCAGCACAGGGAAACCCCGTCTCTACTAAAAATACAAAAAAATTAGCTGGGCATGATGGCAGCTACCTGTAATCTCAGCTACTAATGAGGCTGAGGCAGGTAAATCACTTGAACTTGGGAGAGAGAGGTTGCAGTGAGCCGAGATCATGCCACTGCACTCCAGCCTGGGAAAAAGAGTCAGACTTTGTTTAAAAAAAAAAAAAAAAAAAAAAAAGCAGAAAGAGGGTTCAGAGGGTTCAACACTAACACTATTTCACACCTATTTTTAATTAAATTATAATATAATCAAATATAATTTCACACCTATTTACACTTAAAAAAAAAAAACCTCTTAGTAAACTAAGAATAAGAACAAATTTATTTTCCCTTTTGCAGGTAGTCTACCACAGCTTTACAGCTGTCATCAAACTTTCTCCAAATCAGGAAGAAGTAAGGACTCCAGTTGTTATAGCCACTTTTCAACACTATACCTGAGGTCATAGCCGGAATGGTCAGAATTAAGAAAAAAAGAGGATCAAAAGCAACTAATGGTCCCAGAAGTCCACTTAGAAAGCAAACAGAATCTGTACCCAAGTTATTGGAATTAGTAGTAGAGTTTACGAGAGTTATAAGATTAAAAAATCAATATACAAATGCTGATTGCATTTGTCATAGTTATCCTAATCCATTAGTGCTGCTGTAATAGAATACCTTAGACTGGGTAATTTACAAATAACAGAACTTTATTGCTCACAGTTCTGGAGGCCGGGAAGTCTACCATCAATTTTTCGGCAGGTTTTGTGTCTGGTAAGGGCTTTCTCTCTGGTGCCTTCTTGATGAGTGCTCACATGGAAGAACAAAGGAATGAGGCAGCTAGCTTTCTGAAGCCTTTTATAAGAGCATAAATGTCATTCATAAGAATGGTGTCCTCATGGCCTAATCACCACCGAGAAGTCCCACTTTCTAATACCATCACTTTGATGATTAGGTTTCAACATATGAATTTTGAAGGGATGCATACATTCAAACCATAGCAATAGAAATACAGAGTTAGAAAATATTCAAACTAATAACAAAATATAACATTTGTAGTATATAGCTAACAAAAAATAACCTGTCTGGAGAAAATTATAAATGTCTTTAAAATGTCAAATAAGAAAAGGTGATACCATGTTCATAGATAGGAAGATTAGTATTGTAATCTTAAATTTTTCAAATAAATTTAAAAAATCAATGTAATTCTAGTTTAAATTACACAAGAGTATGACATTGACAAGAATGATATTGAAAGTATGCAAAAGAAACAGAACTGAGAACCTAAAAATATGTTGGGAAACCTGACATACAACAGAGGTGACATTGTAAGAGAGATAATTCAAGAAATGATACTGATACAATTGGTTATCCTCATGGAAAAACAAATTGGATCAAATCTTCTGTGACACAAAAGTCAATTCCAGGTGGAGTAAAAATTTAAATTTGAGATGGCGTTTTATATGTTTCATATGGTTGATTAAAAATGATTATCGGGAAATTTGAAAATGTGTAAATTTAACAATTATACTTCTGATGTTAGGTTCTACAGTAATTGTTGCGTATGTGTACCAGGAAATACATAAGATAATTTTTATTCCAGTATTGTCTATAATTACAAAAAAAAAAAAAAAAAAAACATCCTAAATGTTCTTTACCAGGAGCATGAATAAATAATGCATTAATATATTTTGCAATGTAGCCTCAAAAATTAAAAGGAATGTACAAGACCTTTGTGCATCAACATGAAAGAACTCCACAACTCAGGATAGTGGTGACCTGTGTGCGAAGAACTCAGTGAGATAGATGGTGCACAGAGCTTTGAAGGCTAGTTGTGATGCTCTATTTCTCATGTTTAGTACACAAACAGGGGCTTTGAAAAGTAATTGTGTACCTTCTGTACATGTAATATATTCACTTTTATGTATGAGATAGTTTACAAGTCTAAAATTATAATAGTTTTAAAAAAGAAAATGATATTTACATTATATTTTGTATATAATTGGAAGTGGTTTACCAAACCCTCTGGTTTGTTTGTTTGCTTTGTTTTGTTTGAGACAGAGTCTCTCTCTGTCACCCAGACTGGAGTACAGTGGTGCAATCTCAGCTCACTGCAACCTCTGCCTCCCAGGTTCAAGCAATTCACCCTGCTGCAGCCTCCTGAGAGCTGGGATTACAGGCACCCACCACCACGCCCAGCTAATTTTTGTATTTTTATTAGAGATGGGGTTTCGCTGTGTTGGCCAGGCTGGCTTCAAACTCCTGACCTCAGGTGATCTGCCCACCTTGGCCTCCCAAAGTGCTGGGATTACAGGCATGAGCCACTGCACCCAGCCACCAAATCCTCTTAAATTCTATGTTAGGAGACCCTCCTAGAAAAAGTTTAACCTCTCACATTTTTAGAGCCAGAGATGTAACCAAGCCCTCATAAACCAAAAGTTAGGTCAGCCCCAATCCCAGAGAGGGAATCAACTTATGTAATCACCGAATCAAGTTCAAGAAAAATCAAGAAAAATAAAAACTAAAAGCAATTAGCTCATTTATTTAGCACTGTATAAACCAAAGTTCTCAGACATTGGTGATGATAAACCAGTTTTGATTTTCTAGAATTCTTGAGCTCATTGGTAGTGCAAATGCACATTGAGGGTACAGAGGAACATTCAGGAGTGATGCCTCAGTGATCCGCCCAGGGTTAAGGAGTTGTTACCAACATTACAATTTGCTGTAATTCACGGTTCCTTTTGGCACTAGGTACTTTGACATATTTAAAGATGAAGCCAGGGTAGTCAGAGATTAAGGTCTCTGAGTTATCATTAAGATTAAAGTATGAAAGATCTAAAGATATGAAATTATACTAGTAGGTTCAGATCGGCTTTTTGAACAATGACCTTCACTTTCTCATATCCTAAGTATGAGAAAATATTTTCTAATAATATTAGCTTTAGACTATTTTAATATTGTATGTCTATATCAAAAGTGTCAAACTAGTATATACACAGAGACAGCTTAGGGTTTTACATATGGGACATGATGAAAAGAATCAAAAAGAGAATAATCGGCTCATATTTAAAATATCAATGGAAATAGATTCCCTGAGAAGCTGAGCTTATTATATATTTTAATGAATTTGAAGCCTACTGAAAGATGGCCTGGTATTTACCTCCTTACTCTTAAATCTGAAAATGTGGTCATTTAGGACAGAATCATGGATAAGATACCTCTGGATATAAATCCCATTTTTTGTAGGAAGCCTAGATATCCAAGGAGAAATACTAAGACAAAATATTCCCAGGCAAGCAGTTGGGCTCCAGCTGAAGGGATAAAAGCCACAGAAGGCAACGCATGAAAGGCAGACCTTCCGCAAAACCCCACATTGTGCAGGCATGGCCATGTTGCACGCAGTGGGCAGATTTCTATGCTGTGATTTAATGCTTTTAGATGTAAAGTGTAATGCTATAACTTTTATCTGGTTAACCATTTTCCTCACTCCTCACTCTCCTTCTCTTTCTTCTATGCTCTGATATTGCATATCCCAAGAAAAGTATTTGGCGAGTTGTTCCAAGTAGTAAAACAAATCGCTAAGAAATTGAAACTTTCTCATATGATCGAATTAAATGAATATGGCTTACTGTCAACATGAGTTACAGCCTTTAGAAACTAAAAGAATTCATGGAGAAATGCTGCAAAGTTCCTACACAGAACATTGCATTTTATTAACACGTTCAAAACATAAGCCTAGCAAACCACAGGAGAAATTTTTTTTCTTAATTCAACTTTATTAACTTCCTTTGATTCAAAGCATCAATATTTATGGGGCAGAAATTTCCAATTATGTCTTAAAAATTGATTTTTTGTTATATAAGAGAAATTATGCCATGAAGATAGTTTAGTGAAGAACCATTTTTCACACATTTTCATGCAGCATCTCTTTTTTCTCAATAGCTAATATATTCACCCAGTGGCATCCGGGCATGGAGTTATTGTTTGGGAAAACAACCGGGACTGTTTTCATACTCTGAGAAGATGTTTTGGAGCAGATACGTGCTGAGATGCCTGCAAATTAGAAGGGGACACCTTGGATGAACTACAAGGAGAAATCATTCTAATCAAATAAAATAGGACTTGAGAGAAGGAAGAGGAGAAAAGAAATTTGGTGAAAAAGAGGAAAGGAGAAAGAGAGTGAATGAATGCCTGAAAAAAAGACACTTTATCAAAGAAGATACATAGATGAAAAAAAAAAAAAAAGAGAGAGACATGCTCACCATTATTAGTCAGGGAAATAGGAATATAAACCACAATGAGTTACTACAATGTATCCACAGAATGGCTAAAACAAAAAAACCTAAATGTTGGTAAGGATGTGGAGGAACTAGATTTTTTATACACTGCTGGTAGGAATATAAAATGATGCAGTCACTTGGAAAAATACTCTCAAGTTTATTGTGAAATTAGACACATAAACTCAGTAATTCCACTCATAGGTATTCACTTAAGGGAAATGAAAACAGACATCCATAGAAGGAATTATACACTTGGAATTGTACAGTTTCAGAAATGTTCATAGCAACTTTATTCATCATAGCTTAGAATGGGAAACAACCCCAATGGCCATGAGAAAGTCAATGAAAAAACAGATTCAGACAATGAACATGACTAATTAATGAAAAGAAATGAACTACTGATACATGCAAAATCATGGCTATATCTCAAAACATTCTGGAAGCCAGATACAAAAGAGTAGATACTGCATGATTCCATTTATATGAAACTCTAGAAAATGCAAACTACTCTATAGAGACATAAAGTAGAACAGTGATTGCCTAGGGTTGGGGAAAGGGGTGTTGACTGAAAAGGGTATTAGGAAATTTTTAGGGTGTTGAAAATACTATGAATCTTGATTGTAGCTGCAGTTACATAAATGTTTCATTTGTTCAGAATCATCCAATGTTATATTTAAAATGAGTGAATTATAGTGAATGTTAATTTTACCTCAGAAAAAAAAAAGTTTAAACACACACACAGACAGGGTACCTGAGAAGAATGAAAACCATGGTGAAGGAATTAAAAGACCGCAATCTTTTTCAGTCTTAGAAAATATGTCAGAGTTAGTACTAGATATAAAAATTGTCATACTGGGCAGGTTGCGATGGCTCATGCCTATAATCCCAGCACTTTGGGGGGCCAAGACAGGTGCATCATTTGAGGTCAGTAGTTCAAAACTATCCTGGCCGACATGGTGAAACCCCATCTCTACTAAAAATACAAAAAATTTGGCTGGGTGTGGTGGCGTATGCCTATAATCCCAGCTTCTCGAGAGGCTGAGGCAGGAGAATTGCTTGAGCCCAGGAGGCAGAGGTTGCAGTGAGACCATGCCATTTCACTCCAGTCTGGACGACAGAGTAAGACTCTGTCACAAAACAAACAAAAAAATTGTCATGCTGAAAAAATACCTGCTCTTGGGTCCTATGCTCACTACATGATCCTCAGCATCACCCAACATACCTTTGTAACTGACCTACACGTGTAGCCCCCAATTTTAAAACAAAAGTTAAAAAAGAATAAACAAAACAAAATCAGGGAAACTGTTACAAGTTCAAAAATTTAAGAGAAATATTAACCAAATCAATTTTTGGACTTGTTTAAATCTTATAATGTACGAAAATGACATCACAGTAATTTTAAAATAAGCTTAAATTTTTTTAAAGCTACAAAATATTTTTTAAAAATTGCCATAGCATTTTAGGGAAGGTGGGAAGGAAAGGAGGAAGCCAGGCCCTTATCTGTGAATCAAACTGATAGGTCACTGACCATGCAGATTTTTATCTGTGGGTGTTCTGATCAACAATTTTATCCATGACTGGTTCTTTCTGGTCAATATTTTATAATTCTGTTTTCAGTGATGTTTTAAAATGTGTTTACCAAACCTACAGAAAGCATATAGCTAAAAATGATAGCTAGCTAATACTTTATATGACAGGTTCAGGATTCAAAATCATTTTGACATACACGAACAGTGAGCTGAAGCCAACCAGATAAAATTGTAAAGGACAAATCTCTTGAATTTTGGTTTAAAAATTCAGCTGGGCAGATATTGTTGTGGAATAATCTGGTTTTCTTTTCAAAAAACACCTATTTTCAGAAGGAGAAAAGTTCTGTGTAATGGACTATATATGTGTATATAATTACATTTATATAAAATTCTAGAAGATGCAAACCAATCTACAGTGACATAAAGATCAGTGGTTTCCTGGGGTCAGGGGTAGAAGAACTATTGACTGAAATGGGGTATTAGAGAACTTTTGCAGTGGCGTATACATATATCCACACACACAGACAACTTATTGCAAAGTAAATGAGCCAACTATCTAATGATTACTAAAAATCCCATGCAACATTAGACTACATGAAGAGAAGCAGACATCCAGAACATTGTAAAGAATAGCCTCACTTTGTTCTGTACTAGTCAGACCACATGTGAAATATTTTGTTCAATTATGAATGTCAGATTATAAGGAGAATACTTAAAGAGGAGACAAATCTATTGGAAGATTATCTAAAGCATGTCAGAGATTAGAATACCAAAGTGAAGAAAGTCATAGTAGTTTCCAAATTTTGAAAGCACTGCAACATACAAGAGAAACAGAGAGTGCACTGTGTTAAAGATTGAGATTAATGTACATAAATTAAAAAGAGTTATAAACGAAAAAATGAATATATCAATTACTTCATAATGATATGAACTATCTCTTGGTGTACAAGGTAGCCTATCTCTGAAAATAACTGAGCAAAGGATGCATGATCCAATTACAGTGATGTCATACAGGAATCCTACCATTAGATAAGAAGTGGGAATAGATGTCACTAATTAGAGAATTGTAAAGGTTGAATTTGACCCAGGCTTAATAGTGGGAAATATTTGGAAAGGCAAAGAAACAGAACGGGGATGAGGTTGATAGGTTAAGAAAAGAAACAACCTACATAATAACGTAATGATGTGAAAATTAGGGCAAAAAAGTCAAGTGTGCCTAGCACATAAGAAACCAATCTGCCTAAAATGCAGTGCTGTTGTTAAGGAAGAGCACCCAAATTAGCCTGGGAACATCAGAAAAGCCTTGTGGCTGGGCACAGTGGCTTATGCTGTAATCCCAATACTTTGAGGTGAGGAGTTCAAGATCAGCCTGGCCAACATAGTGAAACCCCGTCTCTCCTAAAAAATACAAAAATTAGCCAGGCATGGTGGCATGCACCTGTAATTTCCGCTACTCAGGAGGCTGAGGTGGCAGAATCGCTTGAATCCGAGAGGCAGAGGTTGGAATGAGCTAAAATTGTGCCACTGCACTCCAGCCTAGGAGACAGAACAAGACTCTGTTTCAGAAAAAAAGGGGGGAAAAAAGTCTTGATATTAGGACAGAAGGTGTAGTGCCTGACTATATTGAGCCAAAAGCTAGAAGCTGATACTTCCAAATACATTTTAGAGTAGAATGCCTTGCTGTCTTGTTCACACCATTAATAAAGGGAGATAATTAAGGGAAGATATTCTCAGAGTTTGCCCATGAGATTAAGAGAATGAGACAGTTCTTTGAAGAAGAAAGAAAGGTAAAGTAGGGAGAGTCTTGTGGGAGAAAGAAAAGAATCCTAACTGGTTTTGTATGTGTCAGAAAAAATTAAGAGGTAGAGGTCAGTGACAGCCTACTAAGAAAAAGAACAATAAATAATCAACACTGAGCAATAACTAGAAGGGAATAGCAAAGGGAAATGATCTCAGTAAAGGCTGATCTTTTGATCCTATGTGCCCAACTGGCTCATAAAATGACCTCTGCACGTGAGAAACTCCAAGCTGGTATTTGTTCTGACAAAGTCAGTATACAAACGTGTCGGGGGTTCTTTTATTTGCTGTATTTGTGTTTCTCCATATTTGTTAAGATGGATGGATTCTCTGCTTCATTGAACACAGTAGTCAAAGCAAGTGAAAATTAAATGTTGACTTGGCCTGATTAAAGTATAAATCTAAATGCAGCTTTGAGAGACAGAATCAGAAAGTGAGAAGAGAGATTCATTACGCATTTACATATAGAGAGAAATTTGGCTTCTAAATATCCTTATAATGGGTTGGAAGTCATAAAGACAATAGATATGACAGTTTTACCTTAACCTGAAGATTACATCCTATGCATTTAAAGTTCTAGAAGCTGAAATTACTTATCAAAGGAAATTAAATCCTGAAAGTCTAACTAACACAAGAGGCCAAAAAATCCAGGCTCTTTCTTTTGTCTTTTATATAAAGAAAAACATAAGAGTTTTAGTTAAACATCTGTATATTTAAATGGTCAATGAATGTTTGAAAAATACATAAAATTTTAGTACCACTCAAATAAATCTAAAGTAATGACATATTGTCTGTCTAATGAATTGGTAAAAATTAAGAAGATGAATAATATTTGTTGGTAATAGGGAGTGACAAATTGAACATATCGTAGGAGAATAAAGTTTTCAACTTGCTAAAGTACAATCAAATATACTGTGCATATTTTTTGATCCAGTAATTTTACTTCTAGGAAAATATTCTAAGCTAAATGAGGAATGACTATAAAGAAGAAAAGACAAATTTTCAAAGGAAGCATTGTCTATTACAATACTGCAGACAATTTAATGCCTACTTTAATGCCTATAATTTATTCAATCCAATTCCCTAATAAGAGGGAATTGGATTGAATAAATTATAATGTATTAATAAAGTAAAATACTAGAGAGATGCTTAAAAGGAAGAATTCATCATTATGTATAATTATGTCACTATATGTTAAATAAAAATGAGATTGACATATATATACAAAATGCTATGCTATACTATACATTTAGTATGTTTCAATTTTGGTTGATAATCTCTTTATGAAAAAGTCTGGAATGCTTTGTTTCTCATTGTTATATCTGGCTAGGATTATGTGGATGTTTTTACTTTCTTTGCCGTAAAGGTAGGCTTTAAGTTTGGAATTATAAGCTTTTATTATTTTGTGATCAGCAGAATCAATTGAATGATTTGATCTAATAAACTTCAATATTCCCTAAGTGCAGTTGTGGCTATTCACACAGGTGGCTGAATGAGAACATAGGAGAAGTTGTTGGAGTTGAAGAGTTTAATTATCTTTGAGGCTGGATAATTGGATGTGTCATCCTCATACATAATGATGACAAGAGACTGAATAGAAAAAAAGATCAAATCCTATTATAACTTTAACAGTCTATAAAGTGATAGACAACAAGAAAAGACATAAGTAGTACTGAGTGGTACAGATCTCAAATGACAAAGACTTTGGCATGACTTTGGAAAACTGATAGGAAGGAAAAATAGGGAGCTGGAAGAATATCCACACTACTCTAGACCCTGTGGTTCAGGGAACCAGTAGCCTCCAAAATTAGAGATATTAGAGAGGTCTTACTCTCAGGGGAGACCCAGTGTTCAGAAAAAGCTGGTGGAAGGGCCATGGAGGGAAGATGCTTCAATTTATATAAATATTTATTGTGAATCCACCACATGCCAGTTGCTGCACCAACTCTTGAATAACAATTTAAAGCTTACAGAGATCACAAGAGAAAAGGTATGGACTAGGTGAAAAAATAAGGAGAGAAGAAGAAGAGAGTAAAATGGGGGTAAACGTTCATGACAAGACAGCTTGTCCATCCTTTCTTCTGGATAGTGACTAAGGATGGTGATGATAACAAGGTTTCTGTCAGAAGTGCAGTCCAGCAGGTTACAGGGACAAGTGCAATAATAAATGACAGTTTTGAAAACACACAATATTGAATATAGAGAGATGGAAAGGTAAAGGTATAAATATATCTTAAGAGCTAGAGAGGCCAGGTCGTGAGTCTGGCTAGATGCATCACCATTGAGAGCCTTGCACTCAGCGTGTGGTTCATGGACCATCAGCATTGGCATTACCTGAGCTTGCTGAAAGTGCAAAATCTTTTAAACCCCATCTCTGACCTACTGAATCATGAGCTACATCTTAACAAGTCCAGCTGACTCATAATCCTGTTAAAGTTTAAGAAATATTTCTCTAAAACATGTATTCCTAACTACTAAACCACATTCAACTGAATTAGAGGTTGAGTTACAACCAGGATGCTGCCAGGAATTATGCATGAACCTGTATCCTATTGTGTCTAGGAAGCAGTCTATTGCTTCATAATTCTTGTTTATGCATAATTTCTGTTTCCCCAGCCTCACTACTGGGGAAAACACATACTCTTGGGAGCGTATAAGGCTGGGGATACTAATTTCCTCTATCTTTAGGGGGGGAAAAGTGCTTGAAAATAGAATTGTAGAAAAACTGATCTGCAAAACTATGACTATGTACCTGCCACAGGGGATATTTGTGCCTAGGAGTGGTGAGAGGTTCTTGAGACAACCCTGAGAACTTATATTCCATTTAAGAGAGAATTTTAATTCATAGAGAACCATTAAGGGATACTTAGACTATGCACATGAGTTTAACTGGGCAGGATCTTCCACAGCCAGAACTTTAGGAAACAGGAGACCTGAAGCCATGGAAGCAGGGGGCATGCCATTCCTGAGAAAGCACTAGGAAAGGACTGCTGGCCCTGTGATGGGCATTATGGCTCTAGCAATCAAAGTCCACTCGAGACTCCCTGGGTGGACTTACAACACACAATTTGTAAGTATAGTACTAAGTAGCCTTGGCAATGACAGCAGTGACATTGGTGGTCAACAGGGAGCATGTGGGGCTCCAACCCACCTCAGTTTCCAGGAAACCCATGAAAGTCTGAAGAGATTCAACCTCAGCCCACAAGAAACCACCCCAAATTCAGGGTGGGCAGGTGGAAACAGAGAAGCCTGCCCCAGGAGGAGCCAGCATATGACTAAGCCACACCGCCATGTGTTGGAAGGAGTGGCTGATAAGCCTGTAGGAGAGAAATGGGGCCGCAACCACTTGAAAGCAAACTCTCCTTCTTCTCACCTCCTACTAAGCATGCCCCACATAGAAATGTGCGAGAGAAACTAACTTCTGGGGACAGTAGTCATGTTGAACTGGGAGAAAACACATAACACCTTTATCCCCTTTAATATAACCCCTTGAGGACACTGTGTAGACCGTCATCAGTGAACTTGCCCTACACCTTCTCCTTCACTATACCTCCCACTTCCAGTCCTTACTTCTGGCTAGTTTAGACATAAAATTCATGTAACATTCCTTTCTTGGAGATAGTTGTGAAAAAGAACTTAGCCTAGGGTGGTAGTTTAACTGGGAGACGGTCAGGAGTACCACCCCAATTAGAGGTACTGTTTTTTCTTATAGTATTTACCTCTTTTTTTGTGAATCCTATCCCAGAGAGACACAGCCTATATATATGGACTTATTACTTTAAATTAGTCTATTGAAGATAGTACTTGTCATTCTTCAATCAGTATCTATCTCAACTCAGCACAATTAGAAATTAAAAATATACTTAGATTATCAGTTTCTCACTACATATTCAAGGGCAAAGGCAACTCAATAATTTTAGATCAGTTGTCTGTACAACCAAATTGCTCACAAGGATAAGCTTGGCTGCAGAGCACCGAACTGC
This sequence comes from Sapajus apella, assembly GCF_009761245.1. Classification (NCBI taxonomy): domain Eukaryota; kingdom Metazoa; phylum Chordata; class Mammalia; order Primates; family Cebidae; genus Sapajus; species Sapajus apella. Next base: position 5,364,910 of record NW_022436947.1, read on the forward strand.
TTGAAACCCTGAGTCAGGGACATGAATGAGACAGTCTTGCAAAGAATTCTCACTCTGCTCCTCCTTTGCATTCACTTGGATTCTGTCCCTTAATTTGGATAGACGTCTTACCATCCCTAACATTCCCAGAATCCTCAGAGAAGCAAGTCAAACTCACTACCTCTTGTGTCCATCAGGGATCCAAGTAGCATCAACATGATGATCCAAGGTAATTGAACCAGCAGTGAACTCTTTTTGCAAATCTTCTGCATTTAATCTTAATCTTACATTTGTCTACTCTTTGATTTTGTGATAATCTGTAGAAATACAGTTATGATAGAATAATGAGTAGAGAATGACAATCCTGAATCCTAGTCAATTCATTGAAACAGTCACTGACTCCTACAACATCAATTTGATTGAAATATTGGAGCATTTAATTTGTTCTTGGGGTTATTGAAATAGCCAAGTCATGACCTCTCTGAGAGAATTATTTCTGTCAGTGTAAAAATAGATTCCAATAAACTGAGCAGTGATCTGCTTGATTATTTTGACATTGTCTCCTCTTATATCTGAATTAAAATGTAATAACAGGAAAGTTGTTTAGGTGTGCACATAGACAATGCCTGAATGTATCTGCTACAGACATGTGTATTTTTTTCAGTTTTTATAAATCATCAATCAATTAACTGGCAAACGTCTCTACAGACCTACCATTTCATCAGCTTACCAAACATTTACCATGAGAGGTACAGGAGGAGACAGAGACAGACAGAAACAAAGATTTGACCCAAGCAGTGATGCCTCACATGCGTGCAAAGAAAGAAGGAAAGAAATGTTTCATTTAGCAAGGCCCATTTAAAAACATGAAGTATGCATTATACTGTTTTTATAGAAAGTATTGAGAAATGTCCAGACATTTAATTTGTTTTAACTATTTTTGCAATGCACTTTAGCTCTATCTGGCATTTTGTGCAGTGTGACTAGGAGAGCAGTAGTCAAAGGCAATAGGATATCCACCCGATAAATGAACGGATTGGCAAGTTGTAACTGCAGTCTTCCCTACCCCATGTGTCCACCCTGAAGAATGTGTGTCATCATGACTACTATGGGGCAATGACCAATTGTTGGCTCCCAACAAAAGGCAAAATAAGAATGATCAAATATAAACATTTATAATGATTTACAATTCTCATTGTCTACTTTATGCATTCTATTACCTTCATTACTTAAATGTTAATTCTTCAAATGTCAAACACACACTTTATAGTTTTGTTACTAAAAGATTGTCAAGTCTGCAAAAGATTATGAGGGTACAAATAATAAGATAATAAAAAGGGAATTTAGAGGCATTTAAAGCTTCAATTAGTCAGGTTTATTCCTTTTCATGTTATTTTACAATACCCTCCAAATGTTATTGTTTACATAATTATCTTTATTTCTTCTACTGCCTTTTTGGTAACTTTATTTTTCATTTTATTTACTTTTATATCATTATTATTTACTTTTGAGTTCAGTGGTACAGGTGCAGGTTTGTTACATAGGTAAACTTGTGTCATGAGGGTGTGTGGTACAGATTATTTGTTTAAGACTATAGTTTTTAAACTGCTTTAAACACTCTTAAATTTCTGACATTTTAAACCTGTCTAGAAGAAACATCAATACAATGTTGTGTGTTAAGCAAAAGATAAGAAACTAGCTAAAAATAATTAAAACTCATGCAGACCTAGCCCTAATTGTCAATGGTCAATATATGCAATAAGTAGAAACAGATGGAAAGAAATATGAGTGGCTACCAACATTTGGAAAAACAATGGAAATCTTGCAAGCCAATTCACATATTAACTCACAAAACTGTACTATAGATATAAATAGGTGATAGATAGGTAGATAATAGGTAGAAACAAGAATCAGCATAAGACATTTTAGAACCAATGAAATAATTAATTTGATATTGATATTTGAAAAATAAAAAACCTCATTATAAAATTACCCATGGTTCTAAGGCAAGGGTCTAGCATAGATACTAGGAATCTGTAGGAATTCAAGATTGGACTGGCAGAAAATGCAAATATGGCGTTAGATAAAGGCCCATGTTTCTCAGAGCAGGATGCATCTGCCCCAAGCTTCTCAAAATGGTTTCAAACAGCATATGGACAATAAATAGCCTTGATTTACATAGCAATAGTTACTTCCTCTTCAATCAATATGATTAAGTCAAGAATCAAGTCTCATTTAGTGTTATTGGGCCATCAAAAACTCTCTAGAGGCCGGGTACGGTGGCTCACACCTATAATCTCAGCACTTTGAGAGGCTGAGGACGGCGGATCACGAGGTCAGGAGTGCGAGATCAGCCTGACCAACATGGTGAAACCTCGTCTCAACTAAAAATACAGAAATTAGCCTGGTATGGTGGCGGATGCCTGTAATCCAGCTACTCAGGAGGCTGGGGCAGGAAAATCACTTGAATCCGGGAGGTGGAGGTTGTAGTGAACCAAGATCATGCCATTGCACTCCAGCCTGGGTGACAGAGTGAGACTCCATATAAAAAAAAAAAATTAAATTAAATTAAATTTTAAAAAAAATTCTCTAGCATGTAGTAAACTCCCTTTAGTAAACAACCAACCAAAAATAAACAAACAAAACACATAAGAAGACTTCCACTTGACTAGAATCCAACTACACTTCTACTTCTTCCTGGGTTGCAAGTTATAAACCAAGGTTTAGGTCATAGTATTTCACCAAGGATTCTCCAAAATCACATGTCTTCCTCTGCTCAGACATGAATAAACAAGCTTTGGGGAGTTTCAACATTGAAATGCTTTCCGCATTGACTGACTTAACGGAGTTTTCTTTGGTTTTTTGGCTTCACACTTCTATGCTCAAGATCCTAATCACAGAGAAACATTAGTTTTGGTGTTCTGTCATCACTGAGGATGAAAAAAAATTTATGGGATATTTAAGTTTCACTAGGCTTTGTTTCCTTTCATATTTCTAACTTCGACCAGAAGTTCTACAAGGCAAGCTATCCAACATCCATACCATTAAGGGAGACTTCCCCTCATACCATTAAGGTAGGTTTCCTCTCACTTCTGCCAACTGGAAATTAGTCTGGATGTCATACCATGAATACAATTACAATGATATATTTAATCAGCTAGAGTAATATCTCTTGCCACTTTATACTTATTTAGAATTAAAATAAAACAATAATATTTTAATTAAAAGAGGCTAATAAATATTTTGCCAAAGGGCATATGAAGAAGGTAACGATAAAGAAATTGTTTGTATAACTGTTCAGTCAACTTCCTGAAGTGCATAAGGGATTCTTGGCTAAATATCCACCCTTAAGAAATTACAATCCATTAGACCACACTAGTATGATCCACAGTACTGCATATGCCAGAACAAAGTGAACCCAGTACTTTTGCTCATGCTGGCCCTTCCTGAGTGATATCTCTTTCATATCTGAGTCTCTGCCAGTACTAGTATCATCTTTTCCAGGTTATACTAGCTCTTTCCCTTGCTCTACTCAGCTAGTATTTGGCAAGCATTTCTATTACAGCATACAGCAAGCCATGTGCATATTTGTTTACAGGTCAGTTTCCCTGCAAAAGCCCCTGCCTTCAATGTGAGGGGATGGAGGACAAGACTCCATCATCTGGTATCTCTAACTGTAAGAGCTAGCAAGGTACCTGATCTCTGGGAGCTATGGAAAGAATAGATGCTGAGTGAATGTGTTACTGAATAACCTCCCAAACTTGCTGCAGACTTCTGCTCTCATGGAAAGATAAGAAAAAACCCCTCATCATCTTTTACATATGTTGGTGAAGGGGTGTGCCTCTGGGTGTGAGTTTAAAAATATAACTAAATGAATCTCCAAGGTGTATGCATGAGGAATCTGAGATGAAATGAAGCCCCAGTTTTCCATATTTAAAAAAAAACTGACTGCTTTAAATTTTTAGCTGAGAAAGCTATACTATTTACAGAGATTGTGCTTCTACTAACAGCCTTGCGTTTGTTGTTTAAATAGGACCCTCTATCATTTTCCTTTAGTTAATAGCTGTCATGTATAAAGTTACCACAAATAAAAGAAGGAATATAAATGTTCAGAGGCAATACAGCATGGTAGGCAGAGGTGAGAAAGGAGGTTGTAAAACACTTGCATGGTTCCCCAGAGGGCAAGGAATGTAGAGCAAGTCACATCAGGAGCCTAGCGGCTGCACTGTCCAAAAACATTTGTATATACATGTGTGTATATTATTTTTTTCTTAGAGGTATAATATTTTAGAATCTTTCTCATTATGTACAGGCTTCTACTACTCATAACTTAAAATACCATGCATCTCTTTGCTGCATGTAGCTATGGCTGGGCAATTACTGCAAAACCTTCCTCAGCTTCCAGCCTTTTCTATCATAAAGAATTTTGACTTCAATAAGGAAGAAAGGACAAGTTAGACTGGGAGTTTCCCAGGTGAGGAAGCAAATTAGTCGGAAAGGAAAAGGACATATTCTGGCTCCAAAAATGGAATCATTCCCCCCCAAAAGTGCAATCAAACAGCCACCAGTATGGACAGTGGGGAGCTAATAAAAAATTTTAATCAAAAAAGATGCACGATTGTATTTGCTTTTGGTGAAGGTCCAGAGAACTACAATGTCGGGGATACATTAGAGATGCTGGGTATATTTTCCTATCACGCAAAAGTGATAGGAAAGAGTTGAGGAGAATATATTGAGGGGCTATTTAGACAATACCTAGGGAGGGATTAGAGAGAGATTTGAAGAAGGGTGTCTAGGTTCCTCTCAGATTTGAGCAGCCCCTTGTATCATGGAGTCAGTACTTACCGTATTTGTCTACTAGTCTAATGAGCCTTCTATCACATTATATAATGCCTATTCTGACATCTCATTTAAGAATCTCAGATGAATCATCCAGTCCTTGTGTACTTCTTCATCATCAGGTAAGAAAGGACAGCAATCTTAAATTATCCTCCCTACTTCCTACCCCCAATCCCATTTCCCAAACTATTCTCTCTCCCTTAACTAAATTAAGGTGGGAATCCTTAATGAACATTACGCAGTCAATGGAATTAGGTAACCTCATAACTGTGAGCGCTCCATCTCGGCAAATCTAGGAAGGCGTGGATCTCTAGGTTGCTCACAGGACTTGTGTGCAAGGAGACCTGAAGGGCATAAGGATGCAATACACCCCAGCATTATTCTAGCTGTAGACTGGCTGATGTGGTACAACAATAGTATTTCCTAATGGAAATGGAAATGTATGTGAACAATATACTTTATCAAGAATCTCTGATCAGGCTTTATTGACATGACAGAGTCAGACCACCAAAGGATTCTGTGGACCAGTGTCATCAAAACACTTCTCTGCAGGTTCGTGGGTAGGATGGGACCATGGGTTCTGGGTCAGTCTCTGATTTAGGTGAGTTGGGTAATTAAGGGCAAGTCATCCACTGCTCTCAAACTTGGTTTGATTGTCTATAAAATAAGGAATTTGGACTCTCAAGTCTTTCCCCGGTTTGATGTTCTGTGCCTCAGAGAATTTCTATAAAAGGTTGTTTCATGCTTTCATTTTCAATGAACTCTAGCAAATGGGAACTGATGACTCCTTCAAGGTATATTAATTTACCTGGAGTCTGTTAGGGCAACAGAAATACTATGGTTGAAAAATAGAACTGATATTTTTATTCCTGCCAACCCAGCAAGCATCAGAGACAGGAAAAGTCTTAGCTTAATGGTGAAACACCATGCTTTATGGGGTGCCATGGTTTACAGCAGACTTCACAGGGAAGGCATCGACAAGCAGGGAAAAGTACAACTTTTATTTTTTCCACTTAGAATTAAAAGCTTTTTTCATTGCACTCAATGCCCAGGGCTTTAGCGTTTGAATCGGATGCTACAAAGCTGATGAAAGAGAGCCCGGAGCATTTGCTGGCGTGGTCTACTTGGGCTCTACAGCAGAACGGCGAATTTGGAGTTCAGCCTCTAGTGGAGACACACTCTGAATGCAAGTTTCTTTTACTAGCAAGGAGAATTACATCTACAACTGCCGGGGGATCAATGGGTGAGAAAGAGGGACTCCTCTTCACATGATTTATGTCTGTAATGGTCTGATTCTTATCTGTGACACATATAAAGACCACAAGATGTGGATCTAATTGACTGATTCCCGGATTCACAAAGTGGCCCCTAGGTTGGCCATTAGGGAGCTTTGTGAGTCCGGGAATCAATCTCAGAGTTTCAGTGTTTCTATTATGTGAGTGTCTCCCCACAACAGGTTTTGTTCTTTAAATGAAGTAATAAATCCACATTTGCTTGTGAAATGTTAAGTGCTTGTTACCTACCAATGTCTATTATTAGTAACATTTTTAAAATACCTCGTTTTTTGAATGGCTAAACCATTTTTTCTTTGTTTTTTTTTTTAAAAAACTTTTAAGTTCAGGGGTGCATGTGGAGGTTTGTTATATAGGTAAACTTGTGTCACGGGGGTTTGTTGTACAAATTATTTCATCACCCAGGTATTAAACCTAGTACCCTTAAGTTATTTTCTGTGATCCCTCCCCCTAGATGGTAGACTTTTGTTGGATGCATAGTTTGCACATATTTTCTCCCATTCTATAGGTTGTCTGTTCACTCTGTTGATAGTTTCTTTTGCTGTATGGAAGTTCTTTCATTTAATTAGATCCCATTTGCCAGTTTTGCTTTTGTTGTAATTGCTTTTGGTGTCTTCATCATAAAATCTTTGCCCATTTCTATGTCCAGAATAGTAGTATCTAGATTGTCTTCCAGGATTTGTATAGTTTTGGGACTTAATTAATAAGAAAATACTCTTGAATGTTCTTACCACAAAAAGATGATAAGCACATGAGGTGATGGATACGGTAACTACCCTTATTTGATCATCTTACAACATATACATATATCAAGATATCAAGTTGTACCCCATAAATATGTACAATTATAATGTTACCATTAAAATATTAATTAAAAATTTTAAAAAATTGCAGAAAATAAACTAAAAATACTCTAAATAGATAAAATGTTACATATTTGAATAGAAAAAAAATATTCTTCCACATTACTTCCCTTTATCAATCACTTCTCATCCTTGTCCAATGTCTTCTCTGAACTTACAACTGCACTATCAAGTGAAAAAATCTTAGATGAAATTTGAGTATTTACTTGAGACTTACTTCTTATCAAATGAAGAGTTAATAAGAGATCTGCAAAGTTCCTGAACTTAAATAAAAACAAATAATCGTTAATAGTTAAATAACTTAATAGGAAAAGAATGCCACCTGCCTATAAGAAATCCACAATAAATATAAAGATAAAAGTAGGATAGCTGTTAAAGAATGAAAAGATATGCTATTTTGACAGTAGTCTGATTTAAGATGAAATTATTTCCCAAAGAGCTTCTCTACAAGCTGCTTAACCTCTCTATGGTAGAAGTACCTAAAATTAATAACCGACTATTTATGGGCAATGGGATTATCTAGCCTTTTATCTTTTAATTTTTATTGTCCTATATGTTAACAGTAACTCACCAAAATTATCCTTATTGAGATAAAAACATTATCTCAAACTAATTCAAAAGCAATGAATAATATGTGTGAAATTGACAAGATTAACTACATCACTCAAAATATAAACACACACACCTTCTTGCTTCCCGATACTTTCTCCAAGAAACACACAAACCTTGCTGCTCACAGAGAGCAGTTGACTATTCTTGCAAAGCGTTCTTCCTGTTTCCGCAGATGCGTTTGTGTACCATCCCAGTCTACTCAATACATCCACCCCTTTTTTCTCTTATCACACATTTTTTGAGAACATCTTTTAAATTAAAAAGCATCTTCAGTATTTATGAAATAGAGTATTTTTTTTTTCTGTTTGGAACTAAGCAATTAACATTTCAGTATAACCAAACAAAGTAGGTGAGCCTTCTGGGTCAGGATCTATGGCAACAGTCAGAAAGAAAAGCCATGCTAACACTTCAGCAAGGAAAAAGGATGAGGAGGGAGGGCCAGGACCAGGCAGTGATGATGGAATGGGAAGGAGGGTGTAGTAATGGGCTGATTTGAGAGTCTGAAACACAGGGCAGAAGAAAGTGCATTTGGGTGGGAGTGAGAGGAAGAAGTGGTCAGTTCTCCTCCTCCAGGAGCCCCATGTCCTCACTTACATATTCTGATGTTACCCTGAACCTCCAGGAGACACTAGAAACTGAGAACTTCTCTGCTCTGAGCCACAGAAAAGTTCTAGCTTCCCAGAAACATTGGAATGCCTTCCTGAAACGCCTATCAGCCAAATCAAGACCTCATAACCCCAAACTTTCCTTCATGAGACATAATATTTTAGGTATAAATTTATTTCTTTGATTATTTCTGTCATATTTGTGTTTTGTAATAGACTTATAAGCTTTGTTGCAGGTAAAGTTTTTGCTACTGTGTAACCACTGCCTGGCACTAAATGCTCAGTTAGTGTTTGCTGAATGAATAAATGAATGATGTGGATGAGAAGGCCACTCTGCACTCTTCCAAGAGAACTCTTCAGAAAGACTTGGCTCTTTCTTTCCTGCCCTGCTGTCGTCTTATAATAGTAAACCTAGTATGGTCATATATCACCGAAAAACGGTGATGTGTTCTGAGAAATGCATTGCTATGTGAAATTTACAGAGTATACGTAACACAAACCGAGATGGTACAGCCTGCTCATGCCTAGGCTATTTGGTATAGCCTATTGCTCCTAGCACCTGTACAGCATTAGAGTATACTGAGTACTGAATATGTATACTGAGTACTCTAGTCAATTGTAACACATGAAAATTATTTATGTATCTAAACATAGAAAAAGTAAACGTAAATTAAAAACACAGTATAAAAGAAAAAATGGTACATTTGCACAGGGCACTTACCATGAATACAGCTTACAGAACTGGATGTTGCCCTGGGTGAGTCAGTGAGTAAGTGGTGAGTGAATGCGAAGGCCTAGGACATTACTGTACATTACTGCAGATTTTATAAATACTGTAAAGTAGGCTATGATAAATTTATATAAAATATTTTTCTTTCTATAATAATAAATTAACCATAGATTACTGTAATGTTTTTACTTTGTAAATTTTTTTATGTAGCGTTTCAACTCTGTTTTAGTAACACTTAGTTTAAAACACATACACATTGTTCAGGTAGAGAAAAATATTTTTTTTTCTTTATGTCTGTATTCTATAAGCTTTTTTTCTATGTTTAAAATTGTTTTCTTTATTCTCCTGCCTTAGCTTCCTGCATAGCTGGGATTACAGGCATGCAAAAACCAAGACACAAACACACACATTAGCCTAGATCTACACAGGGTCAGAATCATCAATATCACCATCTTCCACCTCCACATCTTGTCCCACTGGAAGGTCTCCAAGGGCAATAACTGATGGAGCTGTCACCTCCTATGATAACAATGCCTTCTTCAGAAATCCCTCTTGAAGGACCCAGTTGAGGCTGCTTTATAGTTAACACTTTTTAAATATAAATAGAAGTACACTATAGAATCACATTTTAAAATGTAGTATAGAAAATAAAGCAGTAAAAATTGTTTTAGTATTATGCATTGCTGTACGTAATTGTATTGCTGGACTTCTAGATGACTGGCAGCAGAGTAGATTTGTTTATTTACACCAGCATCACCACAACACATGAGTAATGTGTTGCACTATGATGTTAGGACGGATATAACTTTGCTACGTGGTAGGAATTTTTCATCTTCCTTATGATCTCACTTACTTCAACAGCATTGTGCAGTGCAGGACCATAATTAAGCTAATATAGGGGTAAGATGGTCCCAATTTACACATGATTCCACAAAATTCAGAAAAACTCTATGGACAGATGCCCAAAACTGTTAGACTGGTTAGCATTTCCAAACCTTTCCATAAGGCAGTCCCCACCAGGCAAGTATGCACAAAACCTCGCCAGTTTGAGTTATAATCATTCTGGCAAATGATTTATAACATTATAAAATCACAATAAATTGTTTCCACTGACTGCTTAGAATCTCCTAGGAATTTTTTAAAACTCCCAATGCTAAGACAGCACCTATGTGAAGTTAAATGAGAATGTCCTTGGGTATGAACCAGATATCAGTAAATACATAGTGAAGGTTGAGAACCATCGTTCTATCAACTTTTCTAGTGACCTGCACACCATTGCTTTTTTTTTTTTTCCTTTTGACAGCAGGGATCTCCTGATAAACTAATGAGCACAGAGCCCAAGGAAAAACAACGTAGAAGCAAGAGAATGGTGAGAAGGAAAACCCCTGGGCTGTTGGGCAGCAAACACAATGGATTGCAGTAGTATGGGCAAAAATCTTGTGCACAATAATTTATTATAAAATAGAACAGACTGCTTTGATTTGAATTGTATTGGTCTTAATAGACAAAATTTAACAGGAAAAAAGCATAGTTCTGTAATTTGGTGAAAAAAAATCAACTTACACATATAGGATGAGGGAAAGGTGACTAAACATGAACCAATGTGGTAAAAATAAAGGCTATAGAATGGGGACTGTAGTGCTATAGAATGGGTGACTTAAACAACAGAAATGTATTTTCAGAGTCCTGGGAACCAAAAGTTTCAGATCTAGGCGCCCTCATGGTCAATTTTTGATGAAGGCTCTCTTCCTAGTTTGTAGATGGCTACATTTTTGCTGTGTGCTCACACAGTCTTTCTCAGCATCCTTAAAGAGAAGGAGCTTTGGTGTCTCTTCCTGTTCTTATAAAGGTACCTGCTTTCTCTAATTAGGGACACATTCTTAATCCTTATCATCTCCTCACAGGCCCTGTCTCCATATATAGTCACATTAAGGATTAAGGCTTCAACATACGAATTTGGTGGGGAGAGGAGCAAATCAGCCCATCACAAGGTGATTTCCTTGAGTCTAGGCAAATTATAAGTCAATGATGACTCACAAAATTTGTTTTTATGTCACTATAAATAAAAATAATAGTGATTATTTATGGAAGTCTACCATGGGGCAGGTACTGTAACACAGTATAACACATAGCACATGGCCCTTTAGATGTATAATCTCATTTAAGGTATGGGGAAAGACTCACAGGATTGTCCAAAGAAAACCTCTGGAAGGTCATGTAGACTGATAAAGGGAGTTTCTCATTTCCCGTAAGAGCTGATTGGATCCAACTTAACCTATTAGGTTAACAGCATCCCATGTCCTCCAGTAAGTGCCATTTCTCAGAAAGCCACCAGGTACCATGAGCTAGGACTCAGACAACATTTTGCAGCTGGTGTCTAAATCCTGGTAGTTAATTTCCTGAGTTCTAGCTTGTATTTGCATTTTTTATTTATTTATTTTTTTGAAATGGAGTCTTGCTCTGGTCACCCAGGCTGGAGTGCAATGGCACCATCTTGGCTCACTGCATCCTCTACTTCCTGGGTTCAAGCAATCCTACACCTCCCGGATTTAAGCAATCCTCCTGCGTCAGCCTCCCAAGTAGGTAGGATTATAGGCATGAGCCACCACACCCAGCTAATATTTGTATTTTTAGTAGAGGCAGGGTTTTGCCATGCTGGCCAGGCTGGTCTCTCAAACCCCCAACTTCGAGTGGTCTGCCTGCCTTGGCCTCCCAAAGTACTGGGATTACAGGCATGAACCAACACACCTGGCCATATTTGCATTTTAAGAAGGTAGATGAGTAGGCAGGATCTCTCCTTGAAAACACAAACCTGCCTATATCCTACAACTTTTTCCAAATCCCTGCAGGTGTCCCATGATATAGGACAGTGTGTCACTTCTTGATGAACTCTGGCTGGTCCATTTCCTCAAAAAATCTTCTTTTCCAAGCAAATCTATTTTTCAATCCTATGCTTCTCAAATTTTTACGGACGTATAAAATACCTGGAGGGTTTCTGTAAAATGCAGAGTCTAGTTCAATCTGTGTGCAGGGTGCCTAAGCTTCTGCAATTTCTAAAGGCTCTAGGCAATGCCACTGCTGCTGAAACAAGGGCCATCCTTTGAGTAATAAGTATGTTTTGAGTAACATACATTGGGATATACTGGTGTACCTCTCTACCTTCCTATCACTCCTTTGATACTGACAGCAATCTTCTGAGGATTCTGCTTTCTAATCATAGTCATCATTTTGTGTATTGGAAAAATTAAGGCTCAAAGAGACTATGGAATCATAGAATAAGAGACAGATACCAAAGTTTCAGTTACGTCTTTTGGAAAAGAGACAATGTAAGTCTTTCTTCTCTCTTCTTTCTCTTTACAGTTTCAGTGTTATTATTTTAAAGAATTATAACTCATTTGATTCTGGATTTTGATAGGAGTCGTAACTCACCAATCAATTAACTGTCTTTCTTAGACCTAATTAGCTACAATTTAGAGGGTGGCAGCTAGAATTCACTTCGGAAACACTTAAGAAGCCATCAGTTGGGTAATGTTGGAAACTTTTGGTTTTCTTCATTTTGGTTTTTCTTAAACCCATGACACCTAGTACATAGAAGAATAAATAAAAGAATGAATAAATGTATTGATAAGTAAATGAGATTCTTGTGTCAGGTCCAAAAGTTGAATAGGTTAATCTTCTCTAGGAAAACCAGGAGATGATTAATCAGATAGATAGATTAGATAGATAGATAGAATGTATATATACATATATGCGTGTTTTTTTACTCTTCAGTATCATATATTTTATTTAAATTTATATAAAATGTATATAAAAGACATATGTATGTATCATACAAGATAAGCATAAAGAAGCAAATACTTTTATGCTTCATGCGTGTCCTTAGAATGAACTAATCAGCATCACTTCAAAATGATACCAAAACCACTTGATTTAAAAAAAGAGATAAATTCATGAGCTGGTCTGTATTCTGCCCATTTAAAATAATTTACATGAGTTTCAAAGTGCTATTGTAACCAGGTTCACTTCACTGAAACCATTTGCATATCTATCTGAATGCAAAGCACAGAAAGAAAGTGAATTGCTGTTTAGCTCTCTTCCCTGGAGTTCTCTGCATGATTCACCTCTTGCTGATGGGCATACCAAAGCCCCTAGGGAAGCATTTACAAAATGGGCTTACAAATTTGTTTATGTGTCATACCCTCTTCACCAAAACAGCAAAAATCACCATGATCGTGCAACTAAAGCAACTCCTTCCATTAAATCTGCTGTTCCTACTCATTTTCCACTCTATTACTATTTTGTACAGTTTTTATTTGAAATTATTCTATTTAACCCTTTAAAAGTTACTTTACACGTGTGACAAGACATCGACTATTCATTAAGTACCTCGTCTAACCTTGGCTCTATGTTAGGCACTGGATAGACCCAGATACAAGTTTTAATGAGTCATTTTCTCAAAATGTATATATTAAAATTCTAAATAATATTAGAGGATATTAAATTGACTCAGTTCACCCATATTTCCAACTCCAATGCTTCTAAGGTTTTAGCCATTTTTAATTTTTTCTTCTATATCCCCCCAGAAAGGATACATTTATATGCATGTGGCTGAGCATCTGTAGCTTACACTTGGGCTATATGCATCTGTCTTTCTATATCTTCCAAGTAAGTTTGGTCTTCCAAAACAAAGTATATAACCTTTATACTTTTGCTGTTATCCTCAAAATAGTCAATAACATAGATTCTTGAATATCAGTGCCTGACAATGTATTTGTTAATTCATCAACCCTTTATATCCTATTCCCATTAATCCATTGTGATTCGGGATTTAACTTTCTGTATGACTTTTTCTCTCAACTCCTACTACATTAATCAAATTATAATTTAAACATCTGAATCAACTTACTTATTTCTGAAATACTGGGCTCCTTTTGAAAAGGATTACTCTGCAATTTCTCTGTATTATAATTCTACTACATTTCACTGGCTTTACTTGAAAGAAAGACAATTGATATACAGATCTATCTGATATTTCACCAATCACACAGTCAGTTACTGTAGGCTTATATAGGAAGTCTTGAATTCAGTTAATATGAGTTTTCCATTTTGTTGCTGTTTCCTAATATTGTTTTGGCTATTTGAAGACCTTTCATTTTCATAAACATTTTAGAACCATCTTGTCAATTTCTATGAAAAATCCTCCTAGGATTCATTAAATTAGATTTTAATTTCTCCAAATTTATATATATATATTTTTTTTGAATTCTCAGGAAAAATCCTGGATTTTTCCTGAGACTGCAAAAAGAAAAAAATCTATAAATTTGCATAAATTAAAATAAAAACATTATTGAGTTTCCTGACTCATTAACATCATTTTACATCTCCATTTATGTAAGTCTTTAATTTTCATCAGTAACACTTTTTAGTTTAAAATGTAAAGGTTGTATATATATTTTGATATTTTATCTCCCAGTTTTTCATATTTCTATGTTACTGTAAGTGGCACTGAATTTTTAATATTATTTTCCAATTATTCATCAGTAGTATATAAAATACAGCTGACTTTTGACTTTGTTTTGCTATTTTGCTAAACTAACTTATTGGTTCTAGCAGACGTTGGACAATCTTTAGGATTTTCTACATAAATAATTATGTTTCCTATGAATAAAGACAGTTTCATTTCCTTTCCAATATGTATAATTCTTTTTTATCCTACTTTATTATACTGGTAGAATCTCTATAACAATGCTGAATAGAAGTGGTAAGAGCAAACCTTCCCTTTTTCCTGATCTTAGGAGTAAAACATTCAATTCTTCACTAAGTGTAATATTAGCTGTAGGTTTTTTCATAGATGTCCTTTAAGAGTTTGAGGAAATTCTCCTATTTGTTTTTTGCTTATTTGTCTGTTATTTTGAAATGGAGTCTCCCTCTGTCGCCCAGGCTGGAGTGTAGTGGTGTTATCTTGGCTCACTGCAACCCCCATCTCCCGAGTTCAAACAATTCTCCTGCCCCAGCCTCATGAGTAGCTGGGACTACAGGCGTGTACCACCATGCCTGACTAATTTTTAGTATTTTTAGTAGAGATGGGGTTTCACTATGTTGGCCAGGGTGGTCTCAAATTACTGACCTCATGATCCACCCCTCTTGGAGTCCCAAAGTGCTGGGATTAGAGGTGTGAGCCACCGTACCCAGCCTGGTATTTCTGGTTTTTTGCAGTTATATTATGAGTGAATGTTGAATTTTGTTACATGCTCTTTTTGTACCTATTTAGATAATATTTTTTTCTCTTTTAAGTATGATATTATGATGAATTATGTGAGGTGATTCTTACATGTTCATACAAGCCTGCATTCCTTGTAATTATTTTCTTAATATTTTCATCTTTCTCTTTGTCTCAGTTTAATCTTTTCTGCGTTTTCAAGCTCCCGCACAGTGAATCTTAAGTTATTTATTTTACACTTTTATTCTTTTCTAATATAAGCATTTAGTACTATAAATTTCTCTCTAAACACTTCAGCTTTATCCTATAAATGTTGATGTATTTGGTTTTCATTTTCATCTGATCAAAATATCTTTTTATTTTTTTCCTGATCCCTTGTGTGGTCCATGGGTTATTTAAAAGTGTGTGGTTATACTGCAATTGCCTAGGAATTTTCTATTTCTCTGTCTGCTGATTTTCAATTTTATTTCATTGTGTCCAGAAAACTCTGTCTGACTTCAGAAAACTCTGTCTGACTTCAATTATTTCAAATGTACTGAGTCTCAATTTTTGGCACAGTTTATGATCTTATCTTGATAAATTCTCCAAGTATACTTTCAAATAATATAATTGTCTACTGTTAAGTGAAGTTTTCTGAAAATATCCATTAGATCAGCTTGGCTTTTGTCTACTGTTCTATCAAATATTAAAAGGATAAAAGTTGAAATCTGTAACTCTAATTACAAACTTTTCTATTTCTTTTTTCAGTTCTACTTCTGACTTACTGATTTTTGAAGCTAGTTTATTAGATGTATGCACCTTAAGTCTGTTTATATTCTTCTGATGAATTTATCCTTTTATCCTCATATCCTCATTAAATAATCCTTTTTGGTTCTTTCATATTGCTTGGTTTGGAATCTACTTAGGCTAATATTAAAAGTTACTACAGCTTCCTCTCACAATTTTTAAAATATTATATAGTTTCCAGTCTTTTAACTTTTTTGAGCCTTTAATATTTAAAGTGTTTCTTTTAAACAAAATAAATTATGTCCTGCTTTTTTATGGAATCTGAAAATTTCTGCCTTTTATTCTGTGTTTAGCTCATTTGCTTCTTGTTTGACAACTTTATTAAATATAATTTAGATACCATAAATTAACCAATTTTAAATGTACAAGTCAATGAGTTTTAGGAAACTCACTAGGTTCCATAATCCAGTTTTCAAATGTTTTCATCACATAAAATCCTTTATATCATTTGACAATTAATTCTTATTTCTATGCCCAGACCAAGATAACCACTAATATACTTCTGTCCTTATAGATTCTCCTTTTCTAAGGATTTCAAATAAATGGAAACCTAAGTAATTTTGTGTGTTTTTCTTTTCTTTTCATTTCTTTTTTTTTTACTTAGCTTAATGGTTTTGAAGTTCATCCATGATAAAGTATGTAACAATATTCATTTTTTCCCTTTTTTACTAGTATCCTGCTTTATTGATATGCCACATTTGCTTAACCGTTTACCAGTTAATTGATGTGTTGGGTCATTTAGATGTAACTATAGCAATATAAATATCCAATTTCAAGTTTCTATGTAGATAGAGATTTTCATTTATCTGGGATAGACTTAGGAGTGGCATTGCTTTGTCCTCTTCTAAAGTGTATTAATTTTTTTTTTAAAAACCGCTAAATTGTTTTCCAAAGTGGCTGTTTTATTTTACATTCACATCAGCAATTTAGAGTCACATTTTCTCTAAATTCTCATCAATATTTGGTATTCTTTTTAATGAAAGTCATTCCAGTGTGTATGAAACTGTGATTTATTTATTTTTTCCTAGAAACAGGGTCTTGCTGTGTCATTCAGACTGGAGTGCAGTGGCATGATCATATCTTGAGCCTTGTACTTCTGGGCTCAAGCAAGCCTCCCACCTCAGCCTCCCACCTCAGCCTCTCAAGTAGCTGGGACTATAGGAACGGGATACCACACTCAGCTAATTAAAAAAAAAAATTGGTAGAGACAGGGTCTTGCCATCTTGTCCAGTTTGTTCTGGAATTCCTGGACTCAAGCAATCCTCCAGCCTCAGCCTCCCAAAGTTTCAGGATTACAGGCATGAGCCACCTTCCCAGCCTCCTTGTGATTTTAATTTGCATTTCTCTAATGACTAATGATGTCAGGGATCTTCTCGTATGCTTATTATCCATATCTTCTTTGGTAATGTGTCTATTTAAATTTTTGTCCACTTTGTGAGTTGGGCTGTCTTCTTCTTATTGCATTGTAGGAGTTTACTTCTAACAACATTACTAATGTAATTGAGTCTGAATCTACTTTCTTGGGATGTTTCTTTTGTTTGCCTCATTTGGTCTTTGTTACTTTTTTCTATTCTGCCTTTGTTGTATTGCATTTTCTTTTCTTTTTTTTTTTTTTTTTTTTTTTTTGAGACAGTCTTGCTCTGTCACACAGGCTGGAGTACAATGGCTCCATCTAGGCTTAGGGCAAGCTCCGCCTCCCAAGTTCAAGCAACTATCCTGCCTCCTGAGTAGCTGGCATTACATGCACCTGCCATCATGCCCAGGTAATTTTTGTATTTTTAGTAGAGATGGGGGTTTCACAATTCTGGCCAGGCTGGTCTCGAACTCCTGACCTCAGGTGATTCACCTGCTTTGGCTTTCCAAAGTGCTGGGATTACAGCATGAGCCCCACGCCCCGCTGCATTTTCGTAAATTCTATCCTATCTCCACCACTGGTATATTATCTATAACTGTTTTATTTGTGTGTGGTTGTTCCAGAGTTTACATCCTATCTGATTACATTTGAACTTCAAATAATCTTAGACTGCTTCATATATAGCAGAAGAACGCTACACCAGTCTACTTCCATTTTCCCCTCCCAGCCTTTGTACTATTGTTGTCATACATTTTGCATCTATAAACATCTAATATATAGCTATTTAATTTTTCTTTAAGAAGTCAATTACCTTTTAAATGAATTAAAAATGAAATAAAATCTCTTCCATGTTTGCCTACTTATCATTTTTAGTGACTGCTATCCCTTTACGTAAATTCATATTTCCATTCCGTATCATTTTGTTTTCTACCTGAAAACAAAAAGAAGAGCTTTCTTTAACATTTCTTGATGTTAAAGGAAGCTCTACTAGTGATTAATTCTCTCAGCTTTGTGTACCTGAAAAAGTCTTTTGCTTTTTAATTAGAAAAAAGACCTTTAGTGTTACAATGAAGAAAAGGAAAATAAATGAATTATACAAGAAATAAAATATTGAATTGAGATAGAATTCTAGGTTGACAACTTCTTACAATTTTAGAACTTTAAGAATGTCACTCTTTTGTCTTATGGCTTACATCATTTTAAATAATTCTATTGTTATTGTTTGTTTTCTAAATCTAATGTGTCTTTTATATCTAGTAACTTTTAAGATGTTCTCTTTATACTTCATTATTAACAATTTGCTCACAATGTAATTTAATACAGCTTTCTATATTTCCTCTACTTGAGAGTCACTGACTTTCTTGAATTTGTGGGTTTATTGTTTTCAGCAAATTTGTAATATTTCTAAATGATTATTTATTTTTTTTTCTGATTCCTCTCTCCACTTTCTTATCTCCTTCTGGGACAATAATTGTACTTATATTATACTGGATGCTTATGATTTTTCCACAGCTCATTGAGACAATGTTCGTTTTTTTTTTACCATTCTTTATTTGTGCTACACTTTGAGCTGTGTCATTTGCTATGCCATCAAGTTCTCTGATATTTTTGTAGATTCGAATCTGCTATCAATCCCATCTGATACTTTTTCTTCACTTCATATACTATACATTTTATTTCTCAAAATCCTATTTCATCTGTTGTAAAATATCCTAATTGTATTCCGAAGACGTTCAATTTTTCTCTATTACATACCATATTTCAAATCACTGTTTTATTATCCTTGTTGAACAACACTATCATCTCTGGCATTTGGGGTCAGTTTTTATTGATTTTTTTTCCTGGTTATTTGTCATATTATCATTCATTTTTGCACACCTAGTAATTTTTTATTGTTTACCACACATTGCAAATATTGTTTTATGTATGCTGCTGGATTTTTCTGTATTTAAAACAATACAGTTTGACTTTATTCTGGCCATGCAGTTAACTTACTTGTGAATCAATTTGATCCTAAAACCCTTCTAAAAATTCTGCTAGAAGTCCTGTATTTTGGAAGACCTTTTCACTCTGACTACTGGAGACATGAATTATTCCCAATCTTATAATAGCTCCAGGAATTGTCCAGCTTATAGAGTTCTGATGGTGATGTCCCTGGGCTTGAATAATTTCCCCATCTGCATGTAGAGCTCTGTACTCAGCCAGAAGGGAGCCTTTCTAGAGATACCCAAAGGACCCACTCTCTCTCTCTCCCTTCAGCTCTTTAATCTCTAGTATTCTGCCCCAAAATTTTAGCCATTGTGGTTTCCTTGAACTTTGTTCTCTAGTTCACTGACTTAGAAAGAATACAGAGTTGTTTAAATTCCCTCTCCATGCACTCTGGCCTAGAAACTACTTCCAAGATAATAGTTACTGAACTTGCCTGGTTTGTTTTTCTTTTCTCAAGGATCCCAGTCCTATGCTGACTTCTGTCCAATGCCTAATTTGTGATTTTTGGCCTGTTTTGTCTGGTTTCCTTGTTTAAAGATGTAGAGTAAGTCTAGTCCCCAGCTAGAAACTGAAATCTCCTGTTTTATCTCTCTTTTATTTTCCTTTTCTGATAGATTTTTAAATTAATGCCAGACCTCATTGCATTTTATTTTAATATCTTTCATGTTAAAATGATACATATGAAACACTTATAAATATATCTTATCTAATCAAACCTCTACAGCTTATCTTCTTTTAAAATGTCTACATTTTCTTACATAATTAAAATTTTATTTTTATGCTACAGAAATTAACAATAATTGTTTGGTTTATCTACTACTTAGCCATAAGCAAATTACTCCAATTTTGTTCAAAATGTCTATTTATAATTGGGTTGTTTAAATCAGGACCCAAACAAGATGTACACAATATACAGGTATTGATCAACTTACGACCTATGCAACTTATGACCATTCGACTTTACGACCACAATCGCTAGCCACGACTGCTCCGCGTCTGGCAGCACAAACGTTGCCCAGCTGGGCATACGACAGTGCAGACCAGCTTCCGGCAGCACTACCATCTCCGCGTGCACCATTTCAACTGTTATCCCAGACTCGGTACAGCAATTTGTGTTTTGTGTCTTGGATATTTTTCATCAAACCCCTCCCAAAATGTCTACCAAGAGGAAATTGTCTTTGTCTACGCCTCAGCCTGCCAAGAAGGAAAGAAAGGCCATCAATCTTGACACAAAAATAAAGGTAATTAAGCAGTACGAAGGAGGAAAGAAAGTAAATGTGATTGCACGTGATACGAAGTTATCATTTCACAGTACTGTACATATAGCCTACTCAACTTACGACCAAATCATGTTACGATTGGTGTGTTGGACCCAATCGTGGTCGTAAGTCGAGCACTGGCTGTACATCTTTTCCTTCTACTTTTTTTTTCCACCAGCCATTGACTTGTTTGAAAAACAATTTTCCATATTCTGGGTGCATTTATTTTCTTTCTTGTGATAGCACTCAACTTATTTATCTAAATGAAAGTTAGCTCTAGAGGTTTGATTAGATAAGGTATATTTATAAGTGTTTCATATATATCATTTTATTTTTCTGAAGTATATGTATTTCACATTGTATCACATCACAAGGCACATAATATATGATTGTCTTGTCTTATTTTTATCAGACTAACATTAATCAATTGTTTTAGGTTGTGACAGCATAATTCTACCATTATATACTTTCCCATCTACCAATTTTTCTATGGATTCATCCATTGATAACCATTGTATGAATTAATTCTTCCATTATGGGTTACACGGTGACAATTTTCTAGTTCTATTATTATCTCTCACATTTATTAGCTGTAATTCTGCAGATAACTTTCTTTTATTAGCTAGGTAGATTTGGCGTCTCTAATATATAGTTCATAGAGGAAGTTCTAACTACATTTTCATTTTTTCTCTTTAATTGCCAATTTTCAGAGTAAGGATTTACTACTTAGTCACTTTCAATGATGTCTAGTAAAATGAGTAGGCAAAAAAAGTGTTAACAAAGCAGATCTGAGACTGCTTGTCTTCACAAAGTTCTATTAAAAGATTGGCTTTTGGCTGGCACGTGGGTACTTAGAAGTTGGAAGAACTCCTAACAATGCCAGAACTTATAAGGCTGACTCATATAACCTAAATTTGTTTGTAGAAACAATACAGTTTGTGCTGAATACCAGCCTTCCTATGCCGGGAATTTTGGTGCATGCTAGGCAGATGGTTCCTACATGACCAGCCTCCAGGTAAAACTTTGGGCACTGAGTCTCTAACAAGGCTCCCTGATAGACAACGCTTCACGTTTTGTTATAACTCATGTTGTGGGGAGAACTAAATGCACTGTATGTGACTCCACTGAGAAAGAGCTCCTGGAAACTTGAGCTTGGTTTCCTCTGGTCTTTACTGCATATGCCTTTTCCTGCTTATTTTGCTTTGTGTTCTTTGACTATAATAAATTTTAGTCATGAGTACACTGTATGCTGAATCTTGTAAGTCCTCCTAGTGAATCATTTAACATAGGAATGGTCTCGGGGAGTCCTCGTATGGTGAGCTTTGCATTTGGGGCTTTTTTGGTCCTTTTTTCTTCTTAGTATTGTTATAATTAATAGGCTTTAATATAATAAACATGTGTCAATATAATTTCATTCATTATTCTTTTTTGAAGCAGAACTGTCTCAATTTTGGCAAATGGTAGCTCTTACATTGTTTCTCTTGATGCAACACAGTCAACTTTCATAGCTATCTTACTTTCTGGCGCAATATGGCTCAGGCTCATCTTGAAAACTATCCCAGATTTGAAATAAGCCATTCCTGCAAGTAAATAACATCTAAAATAATAATATTTAAGCCACAACTTGAGTAAAAGTATGCCCTTGTTAATTAATTGTTATTAACGTTTTCAGCCTTTTAAGTGAACAGAGCTAGGAAATATACAATTTCATGAAATGAAAATAGAGTTCAGCTGAAAATGTCAATTAAAATTGTATACTATGAGATTTTTACTTAACTTATTTGATTTTCTACTTCTTTCTCTCTTCTACTACATTGAAAATTGTGATTACTGATGTTAAAATAACTCCATATTTACATCTTACAATAGATATAAGAGTTTTGAAATAATACCAATGTTGTTACTAACAACCAAAAAACTGAATAAATTTAAAAATGTGTTTGCAACTATATTCATTCTTAGAATATATCACACTAAATATATATAGTCAAAATATTGTTTCTAAGGCAACCAGACAGAATTTTTTCTCTCTGTGGTAATGTCATCAACTTGATATATAGTTAAGTTCATTTATTTTAGTTTTGCATTTGTAGGAGTTACTCTACTCTTTTTTATTTAATTTTTAAAATGTAATGCATTCATTAGTTTCAAACGTCAACATTATTTAACAAGATATTTTCACAGAAATCTTGCTTTTATACCTGTTTTCTTTGCTGAATGTGTTATTATATAAATACACATGCATATACACAAGTGGCTGTCTATTATATATGCCCTTCTGGAGCTTACTTTTTTCACTTGCCAATACCTCCTGGCAGTTACTCTATATCAGCTTGTAATAGAGAGCTTCCTCATTCTTTTTTACAATGACACAGCATTCCATTGTGTAAATGGATTACTTTGTATTCTACCAGACTCTATTAATAGGCATCTGGAATGTTTCTAAGCTTTTTGCTTAAAACATCATTTTTAATGTGTAAGTTATATGGATGTAATATAACTGATTTAGCTAACCTCATATTTGCAAACATTTATTTCCCATATTTTATTATTACAATAAAAAACAGTCTAGAGGGAATGTTTTAGCAAAAATCTATAAATAAATCTTGAATTATTTTCTTAGAACCAATTTCTAGATGTGGAATTTCTGGGTTAAAATCTTTGAACTTATTTAATGTTTTATTCCGATTGGTTTGAGGCCTGTTTAGACAGTCTCTGACATACAGTAATTCTGATAATAATTCCCAATTTGATCATTCAGTAACGTAATTCTATCATCCTAAATATAGAGTTTTTTCAAATCTAAAACTTATAGGCATCAAAAAGTTGAATTTAAAATAGTAATAAAACCTATTTTAATATATGAATATATTCTCCACTGTAGGACTACCTGTGACATGAAGGTAAGTTTGATCTGTCAAACCTACTGAACAAGGTGACATACAATAAATTTTATCCACATAGATTCCTCTAATTTAACTTGTTAGTGGAGTGTAATTTGAATATTTGCTTTGAGTTTTAAGGACAAGTTTTTTTTCTATTGCTTTATTTTTAAATATGTCCTTTTGCACATAGTATGCAAATGTAGAAAATTTTGAAGCCATTGCCAAGTTCCTTAGAAACCTACAAAATTTGACATTGCTGAAAAGATGATGTGCTCTATAGTGTTCTCACTGAGAAGCTGCCAATAGGGACAAGGTTACCAACTCTGAGCAAAGAGAAGAAACTCAAGAAGGAAAGGAGTTGGGATCTTCATCCTTCCTCTAGACAATCATAAAGACCTTTAACTGCCTCCTGAGAAACATACAACATTGAGGAATTAACTCTGAAGATTCCACAGAAAGCCACTTTTACAAGAATCCTTAGGGAAAATTTATTTGACCAGTTTATGTTTTGATTCTGACCAAGGAAGCAAATGATGAACCTAGTGTATACCTAGGGATGTGCCTACCACGTAACAGATTATGTTCATGTGAGGACTGCTTGTATAAAGGTAAAATTCCTGCTAATTACCAAATACAGATTCAACAGATCAGAAATCCTCAGCCAACAGAAAGCATTAATGCCCAAGATTCCAGAAAACTATCTGGATGGACAGAGAGAATAATAATTCTGATAGGATGAAGATTCTGGAGATAAAAGTTCTATGCCATAGGCAGTAAACTAAAATATCTTATAGTACCAGCTGTAAATTCAGTGACTGACATTACACAATATCGATGACTGACACCAATCAGACTGTAGGGAGTGATGAGTAAGACGACATGCTAATGAGTGTTCTCTCATTTAAAGACACTAGTGGCTACTCAGGGGTAGCTAATAGTTGTCACTAAGGAACTGGG
Source organism: Sapajus apella (assembly GCF_009761245.1). Taxonomy (NCBI): domain Eukaryota; kingdom Metazoa; phylum Chordata; class Mammalia; order Primates; family Cebidae; genus Sapajus; species Sapajus apella. Next base: position 5,389,280 of record NW_022436947.1, read on the forward strand.
GCCCAGTATTGCCATATTGCCTAATTTTATTAGGAAAAGTCAGAAATTTTTTATATTAAAAAATCAGTTATGTGTACACAAAATTTTTAATTAAAAATATTTATACAGGCCAATCAAAACAGGTCTCCAGGCCCCTAATTTGTTGTCTGTAATTGACCTCAGGTTGCTGGCCCTTAGGAATCTGGTTATTCCTACTGGGCCTTACCATCCCCTTACACAAAAGGAGTGACAGATGTTCAAGTACAATAAACTTTACCAGAGAAGTCTTTCTTTTTTTTTAGGGCAATATATAGTTCTTACTGACTTTGACTCGCATAAGTTCTGCTAACCCCTAAGTAAACAATGTCAGTCCAAAATACCCTTCAAATATCATTTATTTTATAAAAACTGTAAAGCTAAAATAGGACAATAGCTTGCCAAATTTCAAACTGGTTCACAGTGATGGAATTCAAGCTTTTCTCGTCTTGTTAATGAAAATGGCACACTGACTGAGCATTTCATGCCTTTAGCATTTTATGCAATCAAAGATGCTGATGTAGCCCCTGAAAATAAGACTCATTCCCCAAATAATTACTTGATTAATCTTCTCACTGAGATGACCAAATATTTTGGTGCTGTACATAAGACATTACTTGCAAGTTCAGCCTGGTGAATTTTTAGATCACAGACTGGAGTTGACATTTTACATCTCCTGGTATAGTATTAAATTCATTTCCATTCATTTTTCAAAGGCAGTAATTTTAATCCTAGAGAACTTTCTCTTCCAAATAAAAAAAATCCATGTCTTCTTCCATCACTCCGCCTCTCATCACTCCCATCCCACCAACATGATTTTGTTAGAATGAGGGAATTCAAAGTTGGAAAACATTGTAGATCAGCCTGGTCAAATCTCTTATTCGGTGAAGAATTAATGCTATGGAACCCCCAACAAATGACCATTTAGTCTATGCTTAAATAGCTGGTGGATTTCACTTAGTCCCTAAGAATTCTAGCTATTATGGAGAACTGGAAAACTGTGTCTTAGAATTCTCTCACCTCCCACCCCATCTCAAGTACACACATAATAAAATGAAACATACCTGCTATTAACTCTCACCTATCATGTTCTGCTCTCTTGTTAGTAATCCTCAGCACCAACAAACACCCAACAGACTAGCGTCCCAAGCACCAGTCATGACTCACAAGTATCTGATTATTTAAAGCAGTGAAATACCACATTTGGCACCTCTCCTGAGAGGCAGCTGTTGTGCTTAGCTGGTGTGTGAGCAGTTGGTGGGTCCTGCCCACTGGCAGGCCAAGTCAAAAATAGTGCCCACGTCAACAGTCAAAACCACACATTTCACTGAAATTCCAGAATTTTGGGGGCTAACTTGGCCAAAATGAGGAGACAGAAGCCTGTTTGAAAGTCAAGGTAAATAACCTTCCTAGACTTCTGGTCCATCTGTCCTCAAAAGAGAGCACAAATGACTGACTTAGTGGAATTGGTCTGGATTGCTTGAGTTTGTGATCAAATGCATTATTATTAGAAATAAGATGAGTTAATTATGGATAATTTCAAAATAAAAACAACAAATTATTTTAATTCTTTAAAGAAAAATATATTTTGTGGTGCAATATGGGTACATTTTGAAATTTGATTTAATGTGGTACAAGATCTCTAATAACACAGATGAATGACTAGGGCTTCTAGAGATCAATGCTCTTGAAGCTGTTTGTCTTCATTTCTCCTATTTGTGTTCATGGCCCAGTTACTACTTTGGTCAGTTATACATTTTGAAAATATTTTCCAGTTAATATCTTTCCACCTTTTTTTCAGTGAATTTACATGAGAAAGAAGTACTTCATTTAATGCACTTGGTTTTATTTTTTTTTTCTCCCATTTATTTATTTTATTGCATTTTAGGTTTTGGGGTACATGTGAAGAACATGCAAAATTGTTGCATAGGAACACACGTGGCAGTGTGATTCGCTGCCTTCCTCTCCATCACCTACATCTGGCATTTCTCCCCTTGCTATCTCTCCCCTGCTTCCCACCCCCCACCGTCCCTCCCCTATTTCCCCCCAACTGACCCCAGTGTGTAGTGCTCCCCTCCCTGTGTCCATGTGTTCTCATTGTTCAACACCCGCCTATGAGTGAGAACATGCGGTGTTTGATCTTCTGCTCTTCTGTCAGTTTGCTGAGAATGATGGTTTCCAGGTTCATCCATGTCCCTACAAAGGACCCAAACTCATCGTTTTTGATGGCTGCATAATATTCCATGGTGTATATGAATGCACTTGGTTTTATTAATCTTTTCTTATGCATTCTGTTTCTGTGTATTTTAAGAAATATTTCCCATCATACAATTTTTTAAATTTAATTTTATTATAAGTTCTGGGATACATGCGCAGGCTGTGCAGATTTGCTATACAGGTAAACGTGTGCCATGGTGGTTTGCTGCAACTACCAATCCATCTCCTAGTTATTAAGCCCTGCAGGAATTAGCTATGTTTTCTTCTAAAAGGTTTACAGCTTTACCTTTCAGAAATAAGACTTTAACATAGCCAAAATTATTGCATATATATATATGGTGTGAGGTAAGAATCTATTAGCTTTTTTCTAGCATGACAACAAATGGCTGGCATTGATCTTCTCACTTATCGATAATACTAAGTCTTGCAAATCAACAGTTCACAAATGTAGATTCTGTTTCAGGGCTCTTGACCCATCATCATGAGTCAATTTGTCTACCAAGCATAAATATCACTGCATTAAATACAGTAACTGTAAAGTGAGTCCTGATGTCTTTGTAAAACAAGTTTCTACATTAGATTCTTCTTCAGCAATGTTTGGACCATATTTTCCCCTTAAATTTTTAGAATCAACTTGTCAAGTTTCTCAAAACTCTCCTAGCTTAATTTGTGGATAACAGGCATCTTTATGACATTGAGTTTTCCAATCCATAGCATGTTACATCTATTCATTTATTTAATTCTTTCCTCGGGGCTTTCAGTTTTGTAATTTTTTTCTATAAAAGTCTTATGCAGTTTTGTTAGTTTTATTCCCAGGTACCCTTATGCTTTGTGCTATTGTGAATATTATCACTTTAAAATTATATTTATGTTTATTGAGGATATATAAAAATTCAGTTTACTTCTTTTGTATCTGATAGCCAGCCACATTGATAAAATCTCTTATTAATTCTAATAATAGGTATGAAGACACTTTAGTTTTTTAATCACTACCTGCAGATAATGACAATTTGCTGCTTCTTTTCTTTGTGTATTTTGTTATTTTGCTTTTCTAGTATCTGGCCTCACTTAATACACTAAAACATAGAAAATAATGTTGAATAGAGGCTGTTATGGTTGGTCTTACTTACATTGTTCCCAATTTTATGGATAATTTTTCAAGTATAGTAATACATTTTTAAAACATTTCTATAGATACATACATTATTTCAGGTTAAGAAGGTTTTCTTCTATTCCTACTCCAAAAGTATTTATAATAAATGGTAGGATTTAATTTTATCAAATTTCTTTCCATCTTTTAAAAAAGTCATATACTAGTTTCTCTTTTAATCTGTAAATATAGCACATCTAATTTATAGACAGCTCATGACATAAAATACTCTTGAATTTCTTGGGCAACAATACAATTTATAAAAGATATATGATCTTTCTATGCACAGCTATTTGGTTTGCTAATGTTTTACTCAGGATTTACACATCCATGATTTTAAGTAAGATGGCCTTTGATTTTCTTTTCTAGATGCCCTTGTGTGGTTTTGTCAATAAGGTTTTACTAGCTTCCTAAAGTATATTGAAGAAATACCATTTTATTTTCTATTTTTAAGAAGACATGTAATATTAAAACTATCCCTCAAAAGTTTAGTAACATTTTTTTGTGAAACACTCACTAGTTTTTCTCTGTGTGGAAATAATTTACATTACTCAATTTCTTTAATAGTTACAGAAGTAGTCATACTTCCAATTTTCTCTGCAGTCAGTTTGAATAAATTATGTTTTCCTAAACATTTGTCTATTTCATTGAAGCTTTCAACTCTATTGACACAAACCTATTCAGGGTGTTTTCTTACTTCCTTTTGAATCTCTTCTGCATGTGTAATTATAATTTTTTTTCTGTTCCTGTTATTGGATATATATGCCTTCTGCTTAGTTTTTGATCAGTCTCACCAGATGTCTGTTTTATTAATATTTTCAAAGAACAAGTTTTAGTTTTGTTATTTCTACTACTTTATCTTTGATTTATTTTTTATTAATTTCTGTTTCTAATATAATCTTTCTTGTACATTCTCTTGAGTATATTCTGCTGTTCTTTAACTCTCTTCTTAAGATGAATACTTAGCTCATTTAATTTTAAGATCTTCTTTCACAGTAGTAAAAGAAGCCAAACTAAAATTTATGACTAATAAGAATTACATATATTTCTGTGTCATGTTTCTATAGTTGCAGAAGTCTTAAAATATTACATACATTTATATCTACTTTAAAATCATATTTATTAGATATTATTTAACATTAATAAAGAACATATATTACAATTTTAAAAAATTCTCTGATAACTATTCCTATGTAATTGGTTTTATTGTAGTTTCATTTCTTCTATGCCTCAAGGATCACTATTATGTGAAGGAACCAATATGATTCATCAGATTTCCATAAAAGAAAAAAAAGTTAAAAAACTCTCAGTAAAAGCTTAATGCAGGATTCTCAGATTTAGCATCCTCACATTGCCAGAGGCCAAATTCTCTAGACAATAGTGTCTAGCTAGTCTTCCTCCATGTAATCATCATACCCTACCATTCCCTGATTTGCTTTCTTTTTTAGAACTTACTTCTCTCTACTGTATTCAACTCACTGGGTTTTATTTTTTTGTTTTGTTTATTTTTGCACTTTGGTATTTTTCTTACTTTCTAGAAAATCCAGTAAGGAATTAAATATTGTCTTTGTGGTAATTTTCAAACGTCTCATTGCATTTCAGCCACAGGATATGTCAGACTATGTAGACCATTAACCTGCTGGAAACAGAACTCTCATCTAGGATTTTTCAACTTTTGCTTAAACTAGGTTGGGAAAAACATCTACCAAAATTTATTTATAATTCTGACCTTCAGATTGATATTCAAGAAAGGTTTTATTCCTTGAAGAGCAACCTTCCCCAGTGTGAGCTTACATATCTTACATATCTAGCTCCAAACCATTCTTTCCTAGTGGCAAAATTCAAAAATTTAAATCTGGAAAACTAGTTCTCAGGTTTTAAGTATCTATTGCTTCCACCTATTTTGATAGGGACATATACAACATTGTCTCTTGTGAAACAGGATTTCAATGACTATCACAGGCCATTCGTGAAGCACACTGCCTCGATCCTCCCTCAGGGCCTTGTCACCCTCATGCTTTCTCTGCTCCCTCAGCCCTCACAGCCCAGGCCTTAACCTGACTCCTAAACTGATGCTGTCATCACCCAGTTGGTGCCTTACCTTCAAGTTTTCTGTTAGAATGTCATGCAATGACCGGCAATCAAAAGAATTTTGATTGCTCTAATATTCATATTATGTATATAATATTCATAATATATATATTATATATGCGTGTGTATGAAGGGTGCCACCTGTTTGCTGATTTATATTAAAGCTATTTCTTGAATACTACCAAGGCTATACCCTGAATTCTATCAAGGCTAATGAAAGGGGCAATATTAGAACCATACTTTTCTTCTACTTTTCTTTCAAATTATTCTGTTCTTGGCTGCTCTTAAAATTTCTCTAGCTGTACATGAGCAAGTTTATCTCTAATACCTTTATCAGCATTGTTATTGTTCAGTTTAGGCTTTTGCAATCCAATGGCAAAACAATTCTTGTTTTAACTTATGACTAGTGATGTTAAATTTTTATGTGTGCTTTTACAAGAGCTGACTGAGTTATTCTAAAACGAACTCATTATCCTTTCAAAATGGACCTGATCTTTCAAACATAGGCCGGATTGTGCTTACTACAATAATTGTTTGTTTTCATATAATCTTTTTATGAACTGTAGGAAGTAATTATTTTCAAAGTTAATTAGATCCAAATCTTGTTGCCTTACTGCTCCGATTAATATATTATTTCTAATTCATTTACCTCAGTTATCCAGGGATTAAATTATATAAATAAACTGAATGATTTGAAGTACCTGAATAATGGCATCAACTCTTTTTTTTGGGTAAATATACTGCCTGAGGATATTTTTATAAGATTTCAAAAAGCCATTTGATTTAGTCACACCTTCAAACATTTATAGATTTTAGGAGAAGAAGGGTCCTTGGGGTCAAATCCAGCCCTCTTATTTTGTAAATCTGAGAATTAAGATCCAGAAAGGAAGGCTGAGTCATTGATATCACTCTAGAAGCTAAAAATTACTGGTAAATCTAGGATTAGAACCCAAGTGACCTGATACATTTTCTACTGATTTATAGCCATTTTGCATCCCTACAAATGTTTCCACTTTGGGGAAAAGGATTTATGACAAATAACACATTTTATATATTCAGACAGACATTTGTATGTAGACTCTAGAGACTACCAAATGTTCTCCAACCAAGGATATCAATCCACTGGGATAGAAAGAGTATTGAAACCCACATGGAATATGGGGCGTTTTTTTAAATAATTTTAAACCAAAAAATAATCAGGCTATATCCCACTAAGAAAGTGTATTAGATAACCAGCAATAGGTGATATTTCTGGAATTGTTCTTAAAGATATCTCAGTGACACTTCAACAAAATAGAGCATGGCTGGAGTTAGGCTTAGTAAGTTACTTTTTTCTATACAGCATTAAGCTGAACATGGAACTTAGCCCCCGTATCAATTTCTACTTGAAGACCAAACCTACACGAAGAATTTTACTTAGGTAAAATTTTAACCAAAGGCTGTTCTCTCTATAAGAACAATTCTAATGCCAGCTGTTTAGATAACAACATTTTCTAGCATATGATACAATAATCAGAGGGTGCTATGAAGATTTAGTGTACACAAAGAGTTTACACAGCACTTATTTCACAATCTCTCAACTCTAGTTATCTTCCTCTATTTCTCTAAGTTTATTCCATTCCTGAACAGGTATTTTTCTCCTTATGAAAGTGATATTCTCTTGCTAGTCTACTGATATCGCGTCTTGCACTTAGCCAAAGGATTTTTTTTAGCCCTTTTCTCCTCCTTTCCTTCAATTTCCTATTTAGCCCAAAATGGCCACCAGCCCTTGCCTAGCTCTTCTAAACAAAAGAAGAATTAATCCAGTAATCTTCAACTTTTACAGAATTCTAAGGGGAAAATAATCTTTTTTTTTTTTTCTTTTTCAGACAGGGTCTTGCTCTGTCACTCAGGCTAGATAGCAGTGGTAGAGTACAGCAGTGCGATCTCAGCTCACTGTAGCCTCTGTCTCTGAGGCTCAAACTATTCTCCCACCTCAGCCTCCTAAATAGCAGGGACCACAGACACGTGCCACCATGCGCAGCCAATTTTTGTGGTTTTTTAAGATGGTGTCTTGCTATTTTGCCTGTGCTCGTCTTGAACTCCTTGACTCAAGCAATCTGCCTACCTCAGCCTCCCAAAGTGCTGAGATTACAGGCGTGAGCCACTGTGCCCAGCAAAAAATTGTGCTTCATTCAGTTTTCAATTTTCAAGTCAAGCACCCAAACATCTATTATTGTTCTGCTCTAGACATTTTGAGTGAAAATGTTACAGCCTCTCATTTACTTGCTACCATTAGCATATAAGGGCAGTAATTTTAAACTCCTACATTGAAAACAATCCCAGTGAAATTTCTGTTTTTGCACTGAAAAGATGCCAGCCAAACAATGAGGGTTATGTCTTAGTTCATTGGATCTGCTATAGCAAATGACTAGAGACTGAGTGGCTTACAAACAACAGAAATTTATCTCTCACAGTTCTGGAGGTTGGAAATTCTAAGATCAAGGCACTGTCAGATTCATCATCTGGGGATTTCAGGCTTCCTCATAGAAGACTGCCTTCTCAGAAGACTGTCAACCCAAATGGCTGAAGGGTTGAACAAACTCTTTGGGGTCACTTTTCTAAGAGCTCTAATCCTTATAATCTAATCACCCCCAAAGCCCCAACTCCTAATTCCCATAGACATGGGAATAGAATTTCAACATATTAATTTTGAGGAGACACAAACATTTGGACCATAGCATGATAGTAAGAATTTTCTTCCAAAATTCCATATTTTATAATAACTTCATGTTGTTTCTCCCAAAATCAAGATGGCAGATGTCATTATCTTAGTAGGTCTTCATTTTAAAAAGAAATATTTAGTATTCATTCCATCTATGGAATATTAGATCCCAGTCTCATTTCCCCCTGATTTTCAGTCTCTGGAAGAAGTTCTCATTCAATTCATATGTAAAATCATTTTGTAATAAGGGAATTTAGTGGCACTGAACAAAAGTTTCTGTTGTACTCCATTAAGTCTCATGGTGAGTTAAGCAGAATTTGTGTAGCTCTTTCAAGGGTCTCTGCTTCAATACTTCCAAATGCATTGCTTCAGGAGTCTTCAGACCCATCGCTTATTTAGTTATAACCCTCGGTTGTAAAAATCATTTTCGTTTATGGATGTGTTAAACCTGGCACTGTTCTCATCACATTTTTTTTCTCTGTGATTCAAGTTTCTTCTTTCTACCTTTTAACATAGCTATTTATCTAGACCAAGAAAGAATTTAATTCAGAAGGAGGAAATAGGAAGGCTGGAAGGAGAGAGGAGGGATGAAAACTCAGAAGGACATAAACATAGTCAGGTGCAACACAACCTAGTTAGTGTCAGTACAGGAAGAAAATAGGAAACAGCATTGTGCTTGTACATAGGTATTTTACATGAAATACCACCCATGTTTTGAGATTGCTGTACAAACCCTGTCAGCTAAGGCAGGCCTGATATGGATGAATAGTGCTCCATAAGGTAAGACTGGATACAACAGAGCTTCATGTATCTACCACCTCATGGTATTCCCCAGTTTCATATTTTCTTGTTGCACTGCCTCAAATTACTAAAAATAACATGTTCCTCTCTTTACAAAGAAGAGATGAACTCTTTACTAAGAAAATACTGGAAATAGTTTCTGGTCACTGAGTTGTTTTTCCATAGTTGACCTCAATTCCTTCAGAATAAATCTATATTGTCAAATTGCCACACAAACACCTCACATTCAGTCCTTGTAAGTTGGCACATTTCTCAATATATGCTTAATATAACTAAGCTTGCTGCTACACATAATTTTGATTGTTTTTCAATTTCATGATCATCTGTTAGCCAGAGGCTAAGAAGGAAAAAACAGATGTATTATCTTAAAAACACAAAAACATGATTGACAAGCAAGAACTGGCCCCAAGCTACTTCCAGTCAATTTCCTGAACAAAAGATTCATTCAGTCTATCTTCCCACATGAAGCAGGCCTAACTGAGGCAGTCTTATATAATCCAAAATCTTCAGGATCATTGTAAGCTAAAATTGAAATGTTTACTCCATCAAGTAAAGGATGAGGCTAAAAATCCTCCCCTTATGTCAAAAAGAAAACCAGAGATTTAAAAGAAAATCTTCACGCTATCCTTTTAATTAATCAGTATAAGGTTTTTATGGTTCTTCAAGTTCCAGGAATTTTCATCTTTTTTTTTTTGCCTTTATTATCAATACTCTTTCCCCACCAAAGCAGAAAGGTATATATGATCCTAACTACCATGAACACTTTAATGTGTATGACATTTCAATCCAATCACATAACTAGAAACAACCAAATCTGTTTTCAGACATTGAGAAATTTTCCATTTATTTTGTGTAGGTTAAATACTCCCTATTCAAATAGCTTCTCCATACAGAATGTGATTTTCTAAATGAAACATTTTGGTTACTCTCATGGAGAATCTTCAAAATGTCCACATATATCTAATCTAGTAGAATCCAAAAGAAGAGTCTAGCAAATCTCTGACTAGTGAATATTAAGGTAAATCATACAACTTATCCTTCTGAACATTTGAATGTAGAATCGTGCTGTCAGAAGTCATCTTCTAGCAATTCTCTTTCTTTTGCACAGGCATAAAAGTAGACTGTGAGCAATCTTTCTATGTATTTCAGCCATGTGGAGAAGAAACTAGAAACTCCTACAACTACTGTCCTCTATCTCTGTGGGAACAGGTTTACGTGACTTCTTGCTCCCAATTCTGTGAGTTACCAAGGATACTGCATGTCATATAAATACACTGGGTATTTGAGAGGTATTCCCTGGAGACCTACTCCTCCATTTATTTTTAACTAGGTTTCTTTACTAGTGCATAACTAAGTAATAAAGCAAACTCCCATCAATTATTCCCTGAATTCACAGAAGATCCTTATGGTTGAGGTATGTACAATGCTGACAACATGGGGAAATTTAGTTCAAAGACAGTATATTAGTGCTGCAATGGTTGATCCTAGCAGGTAACCTGCTATTCAGAAATGCCTGAAATTGTCCAGGAGTCAGATGATGTTACATGCCAAAAGTCTTAGAATTCTTCTTTCTGAACGATTAGTAGTCCTGAGGAAGATGGGGCCAGGGAAACAGTTATTCCCCAGCACTCTTCAACCTCACAGACCCTTCCCTTGCCCTCCTCTTCCTCTTATGCCAAAGTCCCAGCTTCGTTTCACAGGATGAGGAGGAGTTTTAGTTGCAAAAATCACAGTAGGAAGAGGATAAAAAAGCAATTGAGCTCTTCAAAGTTGTCTGGGTGTCAAACTGAACGTCAGACTATATGTACAGCAAAGGCGAAACTACTGCCAACATATCACCTATGTCTCATAATAGTAAAAGAGTGTCTTTATCCTGGCTAGCTTAAAGCTCATCATAAAACATTTGTATTACAGCCAGGCTTCTAGAAGGGAAAAGAGGTAGAGGTGATACTAAGAAAAATCATCCATGTATAAGTTTGAAAGGTAATTGTAATATTCATTAATCCATATCCAAAATTTTTTATCATAATTTTTAAAATATACAAAAGTTAAAGAGTATAATAATCACTCTCTACTGATCACCCAGCTCCAGCAATTATCAAGCTCAAGTTGTTTTGAAGCAAATCCCAGTTGCTATATAATTTTATTCATAACTATTTTATAGGTAACTCTAAAATCATCATGACTCTTTTTGAAAACATAACCACAGCAACTGTATACAAATCAGCAGTAATTCTTTAGCACCAGGAAATATCCGGCTAGTCTTCAAATTTCTCTAATTTTCTAATAGTTTTTGTAATGTATTTGCTCAAATCAGAATCAAAATATATTATGATTGGTTGATATGTATGTCTCTTAAGTCTTGAATCTACGTAAGTTCTCCTCTCCATATTTGTTCTTATAATTTCTTCATTGAAGGAATTAGACTATTTGCCCTCTGTCTTTGGCCCAGTCCGTATTTTGCTGGTTCCCTCCCAGGGGTCACTTACCATGTTCTTCTGTCCCCATATATATTGATAATTCTACCTAGAAGTTTGATTAGGCTCAAGTTTCTTTTTTTAATGCAAGGATACCTTAGAAATGGAGTGTGTACCTTCATCAGAAGGCATTTTAATGGCTGAATTGTCTCTATTTTGTGCTGTTAGAATCCTTTGCTATAATTGCCTATATTGTTTAATTAACTGGGGGGAATTTTAAAAGATTTAAGTAAGTCACAATATATATGTTCTGGAAATAGGAACTGGAGACTCAAAGATTAATAAGACATGGTCTCGCTCAGAAAAATCTTATAGCTTGAGATGTGGGAAACAAGCAGGCACAGAAAGAAATTTTTATAATGCAAGGCAGACTCTGGTTGATACCAGGTAAATACATAGTGTGAGACTTTGTTACAGAACAAAGGAGACAGGCTAAGCAGCAAAGGGAGGCATCCCAGGTAAAGTCAGCTATGTGAAAAGCAGTTGTGCAAAAGACTACTAGGAGTATATGGGGGAAAGCCAGTCTCTCTGACCATTGATTTTCATTGTTCAGATACAAAATAAGACTGATCTAAATGTTCTGTAAATCCCTTCCACCACTAAAGTTCTAGCAGCTTGTATATTTAACCTGTAAGGCAGCCAAAATACTCACATATGTAACAAAAATAATAAACAGAAAAGCAAAGCAAATGATAAAACTCATATGAAATAATTTGTTTACTCTTGAATTCAGCTTCTTCCATAAAAGCTTCAATTGGAGGAAGATAAATTAGTAATTAGGGTATTTGAGGCACTTCTGCAAAGAATATTTTTACTAATTTCAGAGCACTTTAAAATGTGATCACTCCAGTTCTTAATTGAGTTAAGCTTACTATCAAATCACTATTTTTTAAGCACTTAGTATATCATGGGAAGAAGTATAAATTAGGATAATAACATTTTGAGGTAGAAATCTAGAAATATTTTTAATAAAATAAATTTGCATACATTCTAACTTAGCAATATGCTTTAAGTAATAAGTTCTATAGAAATATTAACACATCTATGCAAAGATGTTGATTTTAGCCTTGCTTGTGCTAGCAGTAAACTGAAAAAAATGCATATGTACTCATCAATAGAGGATTGATTAAACAAATCATGTTTCATCAAAAATGAGTTACCAGGCATCCACAAAATAAATGCGCTAGATCTCTAATACTAATAGGGACATCAGTCCCCAATTTCAAATAAAATATTAAGCTATTATATTGGATATCAAGTTGAATTACTGTTTTAAAAATTATATGCGTATCTATTTGTATTTAGAATTGAAAAAACCTCTGAAAGTAAAAATCCAAATAAACATTTTAGTACTTACTTTTAGAAAGTATAGTTATAGGAGATTTCTACATACTGTGTTCTTTCTACATTATTTCAATGCTTTCCTTGTTCATTTTGCTTTCAAATTTGAAAAGGGGCAAAATTTTCTTTTACCCCAAACTTTTTTTTTATTAATACATTTCTCTTGTCCCCTCACTCCCTTTCTTCTGATCAGTGTCCCTGACTACATAAGTGTGCTGCATCTTGGCACACACTTCATTTAACTAAGCAAAGAATAAAATCCTCACTTGGCCCTATGTGTTCCCCTGGCTTCTGGTCTGTCACCCTCACAAGCACATCTTACTTTTAGGCCATGCTCACTAATGTACTTTTCACCTCTTGTTCAAATTTCAACCCAATGTCATCAGGTTTCCATCCCCATGACTCTACTGAAACTTCCCTGATGAAAGTCAGCAATTGTCTTCTAATTGTGATCCAGCATGGAAGATGTGAGTCTTCATCTTCCTCCCAGCCACGCTAAGCACACCCTTCTGGTAACTGTATTCACAAGACTTATAAATGTCCTCCCTGAGATTCTGCAACACCATTCTTTTGACATTATCACCATATCTGTGGTTGCACATTCAGGGACTCCTGTGAATCCTCTTATTCATGTCACCCCTGAATGTTCTCTCTGTCCTCTTTTCCTCTTGACTCTATCATCTCCCATGCCCTCAGAAACTTCACTTTACCTTTTATGCTATCTTTTGTGTAACCCTATCCATCACCTCAAATCATGTCACCAGCCTGCTCACATCACTCCATAAATGCACACATATATGCACACACACACATACACACACACACTCCTTTTGTGCCCTCTGCTTTCTACCTCCACACACAGTGATTTTTCAATGTTTCTTCTTTTTTTCAAAGACAATCTTCTCGAAGGAGGAACAAACATCTGCTATTTCATCACCACCCATTCATTCTTCAGCTCAAAGATGGATTTAAAAGCAAATAAATGAAGCTGTACGTCAGGGCCCCTCATTGCATGAAACTTTTCCAAGACCTTGCATGTGGTTCTGAATTCGTAACTGTGTATTCTTTGCCTTATAAAGGACCTTCGCAGACTGTACAGCTGCAGACCCACATAATTTGGATCCATTCATGGCTCTGCACACCGAAAACTGGCTTCTATTGTAACCATTCCTCTGAAGCTACTCCAACAAAGATCACAATTTAATTTCCAAATGATAAATCTATCGGTAATTCTTAGTCTACTTGAAACAGTCGCTTTTGTCACAGTTAACCTTCTCATTCTTAAAACTGTCCCTTCATTTTCATTTCCATTCTTCTCTGAATCTCTTCAGACATCACTTGCCCCTTCTAATTCTTCTTTCTTTACTTTCCCAGCCTAACATTTAATCAATCATCAATGCTATTTTGTCTACCTCTAAAATCTGTCTCCTCTGTTCACTGCCGCCTTCATTCAGGCCTTACTCTCAGCCTGTACTCTCATATTCTCCAATCCCTATGACCATGTCATCTGTCTGCCTTCACCCACCCCCACCACTGTTAAAATTCTTAAAGATGGCCCACAGCTTAAAAATGAAAATAATATCCTACAGTGATGTGCCTAGCCTTCCGTGACGACTTCTCTCCTTTTCTAGCCTCATTTCGAAACATGGCTCAACAACTAATCTATGCCCCAGCCAAAATAACTTTTTCCCAAGAGACATGGTTATGTTTTGCCTCTCCTGTTTCGAATGTCTGAATAACATCTTCATATTTTCTCCAGTGTCCCCATGCACTCTTCTATTGAAGTCCTAAGGTGAGCTTAAGAATCACCTGTCTAATCATCCTATTTTAAACTGAGCTGGTACTCCTTGTCTAGCTACCATAATATCCTATGTATATCCCCATTAAGTATCTATCATTCTATGTTGTGATTGTTGATTTCATTGTCTCCTTCCCCAACTAGGTGGACGTCTTTAAGAAAAGTGAATGTACTTAACCCATTTTGTACACTTAGCACCAAAAATAATATTTAAGACACAACAGGCTTTCAACAAGTGTTTCTGAATAAATGAGTAAGCGAATTAGTGAAAGTTCAAAATACCTCATTAGAATTGGCTTGGGAATCTCTTTCCCTCTAGTTTTCCTGCCTTAAGCTTCCTTTATAATTTAAAAATAAGTCGAACACTCTGTTCTCTGTCTGAAATGCAGCTACTAGTTTGATTCTTTTTAGGCATTTCATGTTTATTAAATATCTCTTTTCATCAGTCTAATCAATATAAGTGTCGTATGACACATGTACTAGAGTTTTTGGGGTTCCCTTACTATGAAGAACCAGTCAGTGAGAGACATCCTTACTAAGCAGGTTGATATGCTCTGATTTTTACCTATATAACAAACCTGCACATCTTAGACATGTATCCCAGAACTTAAAAATAAAAAGGAAAAAGAATTAGAAGGTCCAGATTGGAATCCAGGAAAAAAGGCAAATAGGCAGCTAACAATCTATTAAGACTTACCCAACATTCTCCTGAACCCCAGGCTCAAAGGATAAAATTAAGGGCTCTTGCAGATTTTCTTGTAGGTTGGCCTGCTTATTTCAATTGAATAGAAAAATAGCCAACAATTCAGGGTCCAGAGATAGAGTAAATATTATTTGTCATTTTTAATTCCACTAAAGAAATCTACACATGTTCATTCATACCTTAGCAGATATTTACTGATTGCTGACTGTGAAGCAGGTATTGTTCTAGCCACTGAGAATACAGAAATGGACAAAATATACAAAAGCCATCTTCATTGAGTTTAAATTGTAATGCAAGGAGTCTGGTAATGAACTAAGTAAATGAAATTTGTCATGTGCCAGATAAGATAAATGCTATGGAGAAAAATTACGCAGAGAAAGGGAATGGAAAGTGCTGAGGAGAAATGGGCATTTAAAATAGGTTGATTATAGAAAGCTCCACTGAGAAGCTGACATCTGACTAAGACCACAAGAAGACAAGGGAATAAGTCATGTGACTATTCCTGGGAAAACAGGAAATGAGTCATGAGGGTATTTGAGACATGAGCTTTCTAGGAAAGGTGACCCCCAATGTCAAGCCCCTAAGAAAGTAGAGAGTCTAGGGTTTTAAAGAAACAACATGTGAATCAGTTGGTGGGAGCCTAGTGAGTAATGAATGAAATAATATAACAATGCTAGAAAACTAGTTTAAAGAAAAATCATGTGGACCAGAGGCAGGGCATAGCTTTTACACTAAATAAGATGGGAAATCACTGAAGGGTTTTCAGCAGAGGATTGGAATAAGCGTGATCTGACTTCAGTTTTGAAAAGCGTGTGTACGTTGGGTGTACCCATGCTATGGAGCACATTTTAAACAACACGTATGTTATCAAAAACTCTTACATTTTTTTGAACCAAACATTATTTATATTAATTAGGTGATCACTATTAAATATCTTTTACTACAAACATATAATTGTAAAATCCAGAATACGAGAAACTCTAAGGACTACGGTCCAGCTTTATTAACAAAAAAATGGGGAATCTACAAAATAACGTTGAAAATTTACAAAACAATTGGGGATATTTGGACACTGACTGGGGATTTGCAATAAAAAAGTAGTTTGTTTGTTTTTTTTTTTTTAGTATAAGAATTATTTAAAAGTCCTCATGTATTTAGAGATAAATTCTGAAATGTTTAAAGATTAAATAATGGAATAGTTGAAATCTGCTTTAAAATAATCTAGGGGTTGGGAATAAGTGACTGAGTTAGGGACTGTAGATAAAATACGATAGTTCAGGTAATAATTGCCAAAGCTGGGTGGCAGGTGCCAGGGTCCATTTTGCTATTATCTTTATTTTTATGCATATTTGAAAATTTTCATAATATAAAATTTTTAAATATAATGAAATTGCTCATTCATTGTAGAAGACAGTATGGCAATTCCTCAAAGACCTAAAAATAGACCAAAATTTGACCCAATAATCCTTTTACTAGGTATATACCCAAAGGAATATAAATTACTCTATCATAAACACACACACACATGTATTTTCACTGCAGCACTATTCACAATAGAAAAGACATGAAATCAACCTAATTGCCCACCAAAGGTAGGCTGAATAAATAAAATACCCCATGGAATCCTATGCAGCCATAAAAAAGAATGAGATCATGCCCTTGCAGGGAATATGGATGGAGCTGGAGGCCATTATCCTCAGCAAACTAACACAGAAACAGAAAACCAAATACCACATGTTCTCACTTATAAGTTGGAGCTAAATGATGAGAATGCATGGACACATAAAGGTGAACAACACACACTGAGGCCTACTAGAGGAAGGAGTTTAGGAGGAAGGCGAGGGTCAGGAAAAATAACTAGTGGGTACTAGGCTTAATACCTGGGTGATGAAATAATCTTTACAACAAACCCCGATGACACAAATTTACCTACATAACAAACTTGCACATGTACACCTGAACTTAAAATAAAAGTTAAACAAAATAAATAAACTGGATCATTTTATACAATGAAAAAACCCTGCAAACACTGAGCACCTTCAATTTTATGTAAAAAAAAAAAAACAACTTTTAAAGAAAATCCCCATCAATTCATATCTTTAATAACCAAGGCTTTCTACACCTATGTTTAAGCAGTTCAGCATGGCATAGTGGAAAGAGGACTGAACTGTGAGCCCAGAAGCAGGCATATTAGGTTTCTCTTTGCCACTAACTTACTTTGTGGCCCTGAGCTAGTAACAGAAGGATAGTGGAGTTCAGTTTCCTAAAATATAAAGGAGTTAGTTCATTCATTGTAGAAGACAGTATGGTAATTCCTCAAAGACCTAAAAATAGCCCAAAATTTGACCCAATAATCCTATTACTGATCACTAAAATTTCACCTAAACCTAAGACATAATCTTTGTAATGAATCTTTTACATTAATTTTTATTTTAGTGACTGCCCTAAAGCAAACGTATGCCACTAAAGGATGAAAAAAAATGGTACCAAGCCAAAATCCTAAGAGCTCCAATAAGCTGCCTGAGAATTAGGTTTTTCCATCATTTCAATTCCAGATTTCTCCTTTAATAAGCTAAATAATAAAACATAGAGAGTAATTCCCTTTAACAGGAGTCTGCAAACTTTTTAGGGTTAGATAGCAAATATTTTAGTTTTCGTTGATCCTAATATCTCTGTTCCAATGTCTCAACTCTGCTATTGTTATATAAAAGCAGCTATATGGAATACATAATGAATAAGAGAGTCTGTGTTTCACAAAACTTTATAAAATAGCAACAGGCAGCATTTAGCCCACAGGCTATAGTTTGCTGATCCTAGTTCTTTAACATAATCAGATAGTAATATAAGGGTCGTAAGATAATCAGATAACAATATAGATATATTAAGTCATATTCTTCTGCTTCACATTTTCTCCATGTGCTTATTCTTATAGCCTAATGATAACAGTGACTAATAATGAGGTCTAATCCTAAATTCAGTTTCCTTTCATCATTTCCACTGCTTCCTCCCAATACCTCTTGCCTGGATTCTTACAAAATGACCCCAGTTTTCACCCTGTTACAGAGATCCTCTCAACAAGAACGGATCATGTCAATGTCCTGCTTCAACCCTCAATGGTTCTAGAATTCCTCAACATGGCTTCTAAGGCCATCTCCAGTCACTCCCCTTCTCATTCTCAGTGCTCTAAGCATTCTTCCTGTGTCTTGAACACACAAAGCTTGTTCCTATCTCAGGGAGCCTGCTTTTTACACATCCTCTGCCTGGAATGCCTGATTTACAGATCATCAGGTGACTGCTTCTCACTCAACATGTGTCAGTTCAGAAGTCACCTTCTCAAACAAGCCTTCACTGGCAACCATCTCTTCCCCTCATTTTCAGCTATTTCCCTTTCATATTTCTTCCTAAGCTTATCACAATTTGGGAATAATGTTACTTCCTCGTGTTCTTGTATATTTGTTGTCTGTTAATCCATTATATTGTGAGTTTTTTAAGGGTCCTATCCCCAGCGTTTGGAATAGTGCTTGGCATTCAATAGACACTCAATAAATATCTGTTGAATAAATTACTCTTCAATATTTTATGTGTTTAAAAGCCCATATTTTGCCTTAAAATGAAATTATGTGTTAATATTAGTATAGTCAACATGCTGTAACAATCCCCAGAAGTTACCATGAATGGTTCTGACACAGTAAACGTGTATTTCTTGCTCACATAACAATACAAGGCAGATGGATGCTTAAGGACTGAACTTGGAGGTGGCACATGTTGTCTCTGCCCATCTTTTATTGGCTAGAACTCAGTGACAAGACTACACCTAAATGCAAGGAATACCAGGGAGTGTACTCATTGCCTGGGCCATCCCTTGTCAGTGACAAGTACTGTATTGCAGTGAGAGCCCAGATCATTGTTGCGCAGCCCACCGTCTCTGCTAGGTCACCCATTTGCTAACTACAACATCTCTACATGCACTTGCCAGAACCTTTAAATGTGGCAGCTAGACAGCTAATGCCACAGAATAATTATATCCATACAAATGATTTTTACATGGTCTGTAGCAATTCAAACAATGAAATAAAATGGAAAATAATATAAATCCTTATCGTCATACTAATTCTTGCATTTTTACCCAGGAGCTTTCAATGTCATATAAATCATGCCTCATCTGATGTTGCCTGAAATACCTTCATAGCTACACCCAGACCTCAAAGTTTTCTCCTCCATGTGTCATGCGTCTCGGATTAGCTAAGAAGCTGTCCACATCATGCTCTAGGTACTACTTCATCCTACATCTCTGCTAAGCTTTTCTCAAATGTATCTCAAAATCTAATCTGAAAAAGTCAGTTACAGTAAAAACCAATTTGTAGTTTAAATATTCATAGACATTTTATGTATATAAATTACCAAAATGTTAAAAATGTATCTAAGTGATAGAAAAATCTATAATTTTATGATATTTTTATCTGTATTTTTAAATATTCTACATATATTTCCTAAGCATAAATAAAATACAAGTCCATTGACTTCCAACAAACGTTAGGGCACTGGTGCTGCCTCTATTTTCTCTTACCCAGGTTCCAATACCGCATTTAAAGGTCTCCTGCCTTGCCAAAGTTTTAAAGAAACTTTGCTTCTTAAAAGAGAGGAAAGTAGCTTCTGAAATTCTGGATATTACATCGTTTTCTTTAATCACCTAATGCACTTGCCTGGTAAAGCACTTTACCATAAAGATAGATTTTTTTTTTGTTACAAAATCCAACATAGAATAGTACACTGAATAAGATTTTAGCTTGTCTCTAATAGGATTTTATCTATACATGAACAATCCAGGAACCCCATTTTAAGTAGCAGCTTCAATCTCTTTCTCTCATTGTCTCAAGATTGCTCAAAAAAAGCAAGACTCAAAAAGTTGAGTGATCTTTTTTCCTTTCCCTTCATTTAAGGGAGCATAGCTACTAACCAATATCAGTAACAGAAGCAAAGAATAAAACAAAAAGACAAATCATCTTTAAAAATATGTAACCTCTTCTGAAGGATGGAGAATCTACACTATGTAGAACTTAATGCCACACACGTCTTCAAGCTGAGTAACTAATTATTGAACCACTAAAAGCTGTTTCTCTCAGTCTCTTCTCAGGCCAAAAAAACAGTAGGTGAATCAGTATTCAACTTCAAAAATTCATTGATTTTATTCTCCTCTAAAAACAGCAGAACTAAGCCTTTGTTATTCTTCCTAAACTGATGAATCTCAATGAGTAAACATGTATGATATGTCATTCTGAGGTCTCTGTAGAGGACCCCATATGTACTTTGATCTCTTTAAACAGCCCAAACCCCTGTAATGCAGGTGCCTTCCACAGGCTAGTCCCTTGGAGACAAAAGCACTGCTCCCACTCCCCAAGTCAGCCTATCCCATAGACAGCTCTCCAACCAATTCAAAGTCCTTCCACCAGAGGGTTTATACATGAAAACGTGTGGACGCATGCATGCATGCATACACACACACTCACACACACACTCACACACACTTACATTAACTTTGTCACACAGCATGACATGGCTGGAGTTATTAAGGGGCACATAAATATTAAATCTAGATGTATTCCCAAGATTTTTATTCATCAAAATGGAGACATGGTGGTGTTAGATTAAACCTCTTGCCCATAGTTTGACCTACTCATGATCATAGATCCTTTGAGAGTCTAATGAAAGCCATGGATCCTAGTCCGATAAGATATCTGCAGTTATGCATACACACACAATGTGATACATAATTTCAAGGCGTTCGTGAACCTCCCTGAGGCCCATAGATGCCTCAAGTTTAGAATTTTGAACACAAATTTAGAAAGCAATACCTCTGCAAACTTGACAAAATCAGTATCAGGCCCAGAAGTGTGAAGAAATCAGTATCAGGCTGTAATCTGATTTCTTCCTGGAGGAACTAACCCTATCACTTTTTAACTTAAATTCCATTTTAGTCATCACACCTCCCTCTTTATCTCATTCCTCCTCTTTCCTGTGTCTCTTAATCCCCACTTTTCTCCCCTTCATTCTTCTCACTGACCCCTCTCTCTTTGTCTTTCTCTGGTTTCAATGTCTTCATCACTTTCTCAGTGTCTGTTCTATCTGTATCTCTCCTTTTGTCTTACTGTCCCTCACTCCCCACCCATCTCTCTCTCTGTCTGTCCTCTCTGTCTCTCTCTCTCTCTCACTCTCACACACACACACAGACAGGTGTATGTTATTTGGTGCTTCTATTATATCTGATTTAAGGTTTGATATCTGTTATAATACTACAGCTTGCAACTTCAGAATTGCTCTACTCTGTATGCATTCAATCAATTCTAATTTTTGCACATCATTTAAATTCTTTCTATTGTCTTACTCTTGCTGAATAGCAATCACTCCATCTATACTGTCATGGTTTAACGTCTGAGTAAAAAAGTTCTTGGCTAATAAAAAATATTTTTCCTCTTAGTCTTCACATTGCAGCATGCTATGAAATGTGACAGGGCGTTAACTGCTGTTTGACCATTGCTAAGCTATGATCTTTATACACCTCATTTTCTTTCTTTCTTCCTTTTTTCCTTTTTTTCTTTTTTTTTTTTTTTTTCTTTCGAGACATTGTTTCACTCTTGTCTCCCAGGCTGGAGTGCAATGAAGTGATCTCGGCTCACTGCAACCTCCACCTCCCAGGTTCAAGTGATTTTCCTGTCTCAGCCTCCCCAGTAGCTGGGACTACAGGTGTGTGCCACCACGCCGGGCTTATTTTTTTGTATTTTTTGTAGAGATGAGGTTTCACCATGTTAGCCAGAATGGTCTCGATCTCCTGACCTCATGAACCACCCACCTCGGCCTCCCAAAGTGCTGGGATTACAGGCGTAAGCCACCGCGCCTGGCCTCGTTTTTATTTTTTAATCCCAGCTATACCATTCCTTTTTCCTTTGTCCTTTCTGGGTTTTATTCACTTTATAGCAGGTTGCACCTATATAATGAAAACCATTCCATTTAAAGGTGACTAAACCCAATTACTCAGTCAAATAGCCTGTTCAATGGTCTGACACCCTTCGGCTTGTGTCTGTCATTCTTCTTGTCTTTTATACCGGAATCTGCAAAGATTTTTTTCCTTGATAAAACCTTCTGGGTCCCATGATCCAAACTTCTTTTTCACATTGCTCTTAATATTGGCACTTTAGCATTCCCCATCTTTTAACTGAACACTTTTGTAAATTAGTCAGTGCTTTTTATATTCGCAAGCTGACAGCTGTTTCCTTGTAGAATATCTTGTTGACATGAACATAAGTTTGGTTTGATCTTAATGGACAAACCTACCATTGGTGGATTTCTAAATATGCTTCTATACAGGAACATCACTCAAAGGAAGCCATAAAGTTACTGATGTGATTGACTTTTTGTCAATAAAATGCAGCCTTAGCCTAGGAAGCATTTAGGATACTTGATAATTATCAACTTTGCAGTGAAACTGGATAATTTACATTTACAGCATACTTTCGCATTCATACCTCATTCTACCTTTCATATGACCTCACAAGTGAGGTATTATTGTTCCTAATAATATATGAGAGTTAAAGAACCCAAGGTTGAAAGAGGTTGAGTAGCTGTTTTCCGGTGTTAGTTAGCAAATAGCAAAACAAGTATTGTCCAATCAAAGTTTTATCAATTCTAATAACAATTTTAATAACAATACAATTTTGCTATTGTTTCCATACTGAAGCCAGGATGCTTACTGGTCTGCCATTAATATTTTTATAATCATTCATCTATTCTATCTTGTATATGTGTATTGTTTGCAGAGGTGAGGTCAAACGATACACTTATAATGTTACACATTTCATTTTCATTTAAATTCTAACATGTGCTCTTTGGAAACATCATTTTAAAGGTCTCCATATTCATTCATCTCAATTCATTTAACAATCTCCTACTGACCGTTTAAGCTATTTCCATATAGATTTGTATGTGTTTCTAGAAACATGTTTATATATGAGGCTTTCCAGCATTTTATCTTATTTTCTAAGATAAATTTCTATCAGCAGATGGAAAAGTAGTAATTTTTTTTAGTTTCTTCATAAACACTGGAAAATTAAATTTCAAAGAACTGAATAATTTATATTCTCATAATAAGCTTATTATACTGTTTATTTATGAAATAAGCAGTATTTGAGAAAATACTCTTGCTAGTGTTGTTATTCACATTTTTAAAAATTTAGGGGTCAGGCGCGGTGGCTCAAGCCTGTAATCCCAGCACTTTGGGAGGCCGAGGCGGGTGGATCACGAGGTCAAGAGATCGAGACCATCCTGGTCAACATGGTGAAACCCCGTCTCTACTAAAAATACAAAAAATTAGCTGGGCATGGTGGTGCATGCCTGTAATCCCAGCTACTCAGGAGGCTGAGGCAGGAGAATTGCCTGAACCCAGGAGGCGGAGGTTGCGGTGAGCCGAGATCACGCCATTGCACTCCAGCCTGGGTAACATGAGTGAAACTCTGTCTCAAAAAAAAAAAAAAAATTTAGATAAGTTAATAGTTAAATATATTTTCATGATGTGTTAATTGATAACATTTACTCATGAGGCAATATTTTCCCATAGAGTTTTAGCCATTTTAGCCATTTGTATTTCCATTCCTATAAAGTGTTTGTTGATCACTTATTTGGAATCTTTACGTGTCATAACCTAAGTGTCTATCTTATAAAAGTATATAACATAAGTTATATACAAGAGTGTCTGTACAAGTTCTGTATATTAAACATTTTAACCCTTTCTCTATAATATGTTTGCAATTATTTTTTAAATTTTAGGGGGCCTAACAAATTAGTTTTTTAAGATTAAGCAACATACTCGTTAAACATTTAATTATAGTGAAATCTGCCATCATTGCCACAGTTAATTCTTTGACTGCTTTCCAAAATAGAAGACACCCATGCAGAGATTTAATACATATTTGTTTATATTTTCCTTTTTTATGGTTTAAGACTTTATTTAATCCATTACTTTAAATATGTCATTGAAAAATATGTCACATATGGAAAAAAAAGTGTTATTCAATAATTGAAGCTGATTAGTCAACAGTCTCAGTATGATTTATTGAATGATTCACTTCTCACTAATTTGTGATATTTCATTATTCATACTATAATCCTTTATATAAAAGAATGTTTCTGACCTATTTTGTCAGTTTTGTTTATTTTTATGGTTTAAATTATTATAGCATTACAAAGCATTTGATAGCTGAAGAATCTATTCCCAGTTCAATACTTTTACTTTCAAATGTTCTTATTTATTCACACCTTATAAAAAATGTTTATCTCACCAATTTTTACATTCTAAGTTCCAAGAAAATCCAAAAATATCAATTAGGACAATAGAATATATAAATAGAATAATATATTTTTCTCTGTTTGGGAATCCTTTCTAATGTTTACCTTTCATTATATGTGTTTTATAGGATTCTTTATTTAATATTGCTAGTATCCATTAATCTTTTCTTAAAATGTAGGGAAAAAAACATACTTGCTTATATAGACAGGGATAAAATGCTCATGTGGAAAAGGGGTTTAATGCTAGATCACAGAGATGTCATAAACAGCCCTTAAAACAATGATGGATTAAGTGATGCCTAGTGTCTGTCTCCCTCAAAGGAAGACCGTTACTAAATAAACCCATTACACTGAGGTATACAATCCAAATACAAACAGTAACTATATCTATAAGTGAATAGTTATATCATTCTCATTAATTTCAAAATTCAAAATTCTTTTAATGAAAATTCCACTCATAGATTGAATGCAATCACAATCAAAAGTTGTAAAGTCTTTCTTTTGTAGAATTGACAAGCTGATTCTAGAAGTTATATTAAAAAGGCACAATATTTAAAATAGCCAAAATAATTCTGAAATAAAGTTGAAGGAGTAAGACAGTCTGATTTTAAGATTTATTATAAGGCTATGGTAAGCAAGACTGCAATTACTAAAAGGGTAGACTTATAAATCAATGGAAGAGAGAGTTTTAAAATAGACCCACATATATATGGTCAGTTAATTTTTCATGAGATGTTAAGATAATCCAAAAGAGAAAAAAGCAACTGTCTAAAATGTAATTGGATTAAATGAATATCATATGGGAAACAAAATTAACATTGATCCTTACCTCACATCATACACAAAACTTACTTAAACTGAAATGGGAAAAAAGCCTAAATGTGAAACCTAAAAATACAAAAGTTTTGGAAGAAAACACAAGAGAAAAATCTTGATTACAGTAATAGAGAACATAAAGAGGACAAAATAGGAAAGAACAAAATAATAAATTCGACTTTGGATTTAAAACAAAGGTGTTTTCAGTAACAACAACAAAAAAGCTATTGTTCTTTTGAAAGCATCATTCTTTTAGGAAAAGGGAAACCATGTTGGGAAAAAATATTTGCAAAGAGCATCTCTGAAAAACATACCAAAAAATAACCTATAAAATTTAATATAGTGAGGCAGTCCACAAAAGTCACAATATTTGAAATGATACCTCAAAAAGAAGATATGTAAATGGACAATAAACATATTAAAAGATTCTCAACATCACTAATCACCAGGAAAATACAAATTAAAACTGCAATGACGTATTACTACACACCCATCGGAATCGCTAAAATTAAAAAGCCTGACCAGACCAAGTGTTGAGGCTCATAAGAGCCTAAACAGATGGATCAAATAAGTTCGAGGAAGCAATTGCCTCTGCCTCTCTTCAGCCGCATGGCCAAGGTCTATTTCTAGGGTCATCTGTGACATTTTTTCCCCTCTAGGCAAACCACCTTTTTCTACTTCCCTTGCACATGTTTAAAGCCATTACTTCAATCTTGGAACTACGCGTCTGGACTCAGGAGAGACCAAACTGACAAATGCCCTACTTCTAGCTCAAAATTCCAGAGGGAGAATTTCTTATTGGTCGAGTGATTCTTGATCTATGCAGCTGCAACAAGGGGATCTCACCACGTGCTACAAAACTCACCCAGTATGTGAGGAAAACGGTATAGTGGAGGATAGGAAAGAGTGGGCAGTTAAAATTTAAAGGTAAATAAACAGCAGGAGGCAGGGATGCGCACTTGTAGTCCCAGCTACTCAGAAGGATGAGGCAGGGAGATTGCCTGAGCCCAGGAGCAGGAAGCCAGTCTGGGCAACATAGCAAGACCCCTGTCTCCAAAATAAATAAATAGATAAGATAAATAAATAAATAAGCCTTTACTATAGACTATAAATTTTCAGCTGTGGGGATGGCAGGGATCAGATTTCTTTACAATAGAAGTAGGACTTCTCAGAGCCTTTAATTAGCAAATTTTATTACATTATCTTCTATTTAGTAGGAGATAAAATATAGAACATTTCTCAATTATTTTACCAAAAAACCTTTTTGGCAGAATATATTTTTAAAGCAACCTTCCATTTACCTTTTTTAACTTCAATTTTTATTTTAGATTCAGGGTTACATGTACAGGTGTGTTACATGGGTAAATTTTGTGATTCTGAAGTTTGAGATATGACTGAATCTGTCACCTAGGTCATACGCATGTACCCAATAGGTAGTTTTTCAACCTTTGCCACCCTCCTCCCTCTAGGAGTCCCCAGTGGCTATTGTTCCCATCTTTAAGTCCATATGTATTCAGTGTTTAGCTCCCACTTATAAGTAAGACTATGCAGTAGTTGCTTTTCTGTTCCTGTGTTCATTCATTTAGAATAATTGCCTCCAGCTACATCTATGTTGCTACAATGGACATGATTTCATTGTGTTTTATGAGTGTGTAGTATTCCATGGTGGATATGTACCACATTTTCTTTATCCAATCCACCATTGGGCACCTAGGTTGATTCTGTGTCTTTGTTATTGTGAATAGTGCCACAATTAACATACGAGTGGATGTGTCTTTTTGGTAGAATAATTTATGTTCCTCTAGGTATAGATGGGATTGCTGGGTCAAATGGTAGCTCTGTTTTAAGTTTTTTGAGAAATCTCCAAACTACTTTCCACAGAGACTGAACTAATTTACAGTTCCACCAACAGTGTATAAACATTCCCTTTTCTCCACAGCCTCATCAACATCTACTATGTTTTGACTTTTTAATAATAGCCATTCTGACTGGTGTGAGATGGTATCTAATTGTGATTTTGATTTGCATTTCTCTGATGATTAATGATGTTGAGTATTTTTTTCATGTTTCTTGGCCTTTAGTATGCCTTCTTTTGAGAAGTGTCTGTTCACGTCCTTTGTTCTTTGCTTGTTGAATTGTTTAAGATCATTATATTAAGAATGAACTAAGTATAATGATATACTAAGAATATCTAGTATTCTTCTGGAGACTAGATCTTTGTCAGATGCTCAGTTTGCAAGTATTTCCTTCCATACTATAGGTTCTCTGCTTACTCTGTTGATGGTCGCTTTTGCTGTGCAGAAGCTCTTTAGTTTAATTAGGTCCCACTTGTCAGTTTTGGTTTTGTTGTAATTGCTTTTGAGGATTTAGTCATAAATTCTTTGCCAAAGCCTATGTCCCAAATTGTGTTTTCTAGATTGTTTTCTAGGATTTTTATAGTTTCAGGTCTTACATTTAAGTACAGACGATTGATTTACAGAAAGATGAAAGAGGGTAAATCAAACACAGTTCACTTACTGCCATCTTACTTTAAGACTCTCAATGTACTTTTTTGGTTTAGAAAATCTTTTACCACGAAAGTCATACATGAATTTATTTGAAAAATGCAAAGAGTACAAAAAGACAAGAATTTTCTCTTCTCATTCTCACAGATGCGACTACTGTTAAACATTTTTAAGTATCTTATCACAAACTTCCTACACCTATTGTTGCTGAACCCAAACTTATTCTGCTCACTGCATGACATGACAACCAGTAAGTCCAGAGACTAGGAGTTGGAGCAAGGAAAGTAACTTTTTGGAGATCCATCTGAGAAGAAGGCAAACTAAGGTCCTCCAAGAACCATCTTAAATTGGTTCAAATTTCAGGCCCTTTTTATGTAAATGGCACGGGGAAGAGGAGGAGATTGGGATCAGGAAGCACCTGATGACTAGAGACATCCAGGTACCAGTGAAGGTATGAGGTGGCCAGGAAACATCTCCATCTTTGGAGAGTCACAATACTCCCACAAATCCTCAATACAACATTGTTACTCATGTGTACAACCCTCCTTATCTCCTTGCGACTCATTTTAGGAAGGTACTGGTATCATTTAAACAATAAGCTAAGTTCCTCTCATAGTTAGCCCTGCCTACATGCAGAGATAAGCAAAGGCAGTTAACCATGGGGGGATAGGGAGCAAAATAGAGTTAGTCATGCCAGGCAGCCTTTTCACTGCTACAATATGCACATATATCTGCACATACACAAACATACACATATATATCCTATACTTCGGAAATATTCTTTTCGTTTGTTTTTTTGAGATAGAGTTTCGCTCTTGTTGCCCAGGCGGGAGTGCAATGGCAGGATCTCTGCTTACTGCAACCTCCACCTACCTGGTTCAAGTGATTCTTCTGCCTCAGCCTCCAGAGTAGCTGTGATTACAGGCATGCGCCACCACACCTGGTTAATTTTGTATTTGTAGTAGAGCTGGGATTTCTCCATGTTGGTCAGACTGGTCTCAAACTCCTGAACTCAGGTGATCCGCCCGCCTCAGCCTCCCAAAGTGCTGAGATTACAGGCATGAGCCACACCAGATGGAAATATTCTATATATAACATTCTCATTTAGATTGTTTTCATTTAGCAATACGTCTTTGAGATTTTTCCATAATTTATTATACCTATTTTTATTGATTGATATTTGGATTGCTTTTCATTTTTGTGTACATAGGTAGGAAAAATAAGTTTTATTTATTTAAATAAATATTTAAATTTTAAATAAATAAATTTTATTTATTTAAATAAAATTTATTTATTTTTAAAAATGTAATTGTTTTTAACTTTTAAGATCTGGGGCACAAGTGGAGGTTTGTTACATAGGTAAGCTTGTGTCATGGAGGTTTGCTGTGCAGATTGTTTTGTTACCCAGGTATTAAGCTTAGTACCCATTAATTATTTTTCTGATCCTCTCCCTCCTCTCACCCTCCACCCTCCAATAGGCCTAAGTGTGTGTTGTTCCCCTCTCTGTCCCTGGGCTCTCATCATTTAGCATCTTATAAGTGAGAACATGGAGGATCTGGTTTTCTGTTACTGTGTATTGATAGTTTGCTAAGGATAATAGCATCCATGACATAAATTTTAAATATGAATTTGTTGAATGAAAGGATAGGTACTTTAAAATTTTTGAAATAAATTCTTGAACTACCCTTCAAAGAGTCTATGCCAGTTGTGTACCCACACAAAATAGTGTAGAAAAGATCCTCTCACCCTATATTCTCCCTGAAAATGTGTATTACAAAGACTTATATCTAATTATTTTAATTTGCCATGGACGGTGAGAAGCCAGATGATATTAATATAAGTTCTTTGAAAAACATAAAACTCTGCTGTTTTTTTTCTTAATGTTCAGATACGTGACCCTTGCTTTTAATTACTGTAAGAAACCTCCTACACAAAAGAAGGGTTATTTGCTTAGAGATTCATAATTACTGCCAGCCTCAGCAAACTGTTAGGATAGAATGCACCAAACACCCATGGGTAGAGGAAAGACCTGCAGTAAGGAGGATGGCTGCCTTCAGCAAAACATGCAAACCAGGAACTTGGCTTCCTGTACAACATTTTATTCCTTCAATTTCCAGGAAGAACAGAGGAAGAACATGGCTGGTTTGAGTACATTCAGATAATTTTGAAAGGGTATCATAGGTAGTTTCAGTGTTTATGAAGGAATGATTAATTTTCTTCTTGATTTGTGAATCTCCTTTGCCCACAAAGGGGGAATAAAGACCAGTATTACCAACAGCTTTTTGTTTCTCTGATAAAATTCATCTTAAAAAATGCCTGGCTCTGTTTCAGACCTTCTGTCTTCATAAATAGCATAATATGCCTGCTAGGGCTAAAATGCTCAACATATTGATGTTTGAAAACCTCTAGATGAAAAGCAAAATGTCTCCATCTTATGTAATGGAGAAACAGCTGTGGCGTGTTAGTTTGTAGTGGTGCCATAAAAAATTTCACGTAAATTAATAATACAGATAAACATACCCATTTTTTTATTGATTTCTAACAGTATCTTCCCACAAAAGCAGCATAACTAAAATCAAAATTTACACATATCACAGAAAAGTATAAGTGCATTTAAAATAAAATATTTTGGGTAGTATTAATTAAATCAAACATTATGCTAAAAATATTATACTAGAAATGGCAGCAGTTTTGTGTTATTGAAAGTGCTCTGTCCTAGAACTGAGACATTCTAGGTTCGAATTCTACCCTTGGAGAGTTTCTTGCCTTAACTGATCTCACCTTCCTTAACTCTGAAGTGGAGAGAGGGCAGTTGTAAGAATTAAATGAGAGAACATGTAGAAAAGTGCTTTTACAATCCATATTTCTTTTTAAATATGCTGCTATGAAGCTTTAAGTGTCATTTTTTTAGAGAAGTTTTGAAATTATATCGGAAAGTTATTTGTGTTACTAATATTCATATCTGCCATTTTTTATTCTCCTTGCATACACTCATTAGATAATTTCACAATAGAACTGGAAATATCTGTAATGAGTTTTTGTGTATCCATTCATTCATTTATAAATTTACATATATTTAAATAAATGCACACATACAGACACACACACACACACACACACACATGGTGAGGGGAGAGAATGTATTAACAGATACTATGAACAAAGCAGCCATGATTCCTGCCCTTGTGGTGCTTACAATCTAGTGGAAAGGGAAGCTCTTAACCAAATAATCAAACATATAAACCTGATGACATGGTAAGAGAATTTCCCCTGGCCAGGGAGATCAGGAAGGGATTCTCATTGACACTCAAACCAAGATTTATCTGAAAGATGAATAGAAATTAACAAGGGAAAAACTGGAAAGAATTGCTTAATCTTGGACAACAGCTCTGTGGCTGGATCGAACATGGTCAACACACAGGACAGAAAGATAGTAAGTTTGGAACTAAAAAGTTGGGATGAGGGGTGACATTGGTTGAGGAGGTCACAAGAGACCTGTGTTAAAATTCATATTTGAAAGTAACAGAAAGGGGAACGGAAAACTCAGATAATGAATTGGGTTAACCATGAAGTGTTGAAAAAGTCCAGAGAAATCACAAGGCAAAGACAAGCAGAGATGTGGAAAGGCAGGCTGGAAGCCGGGATGTCCTGAAAAGCGCTTTCAGAGAGTTATCCTAGGGGTGTCCCTGCGTGTTTTCTTGTCTAGTTTGTTATCAGTTGGATGCAGGCTCAAAAGAATATATTAGTCTAAGAGAGGACACAGAACAGCAGAGAAACCCTACTGCCACAACTGGTACAGCTGCTTCTCCATAGACCTCGGAAGAGCATACACGCTGTTATCCAAAGACAGTCCACAGGTTTAGAAACCATCCTAGAAGTTTCCCAGGTATCTCACTCCCTCCTGCATTACGTTTTCTTCAAAGATCACAATTTTTCTGCTTAGATGCTCAGACCACAAATTGACCTGTTTTTAAAAATCTTTACTAGATTACTGTCTCCCAGTGAATGCTCATTTTTTTCCAAAAAGAAACCAAGGTTATATAGCTTCTAAAATACTAGACTGCATATGCAGAAATAAGAAAACGAGCAGCCCTGCGAGGTGACTGCTGAGGACTCTGCCAGTGCACCCAACGACTGGGTAACATCAGACCTGGAGCTTTGGGCAAGACAGAAGCAGGCTTCAGACACATTACTGGTTACTCCCTTTCGTGGGTCTTCAGGGACACTGAGCATGGCCAAGGGTGTACCTTTTTGCGCCTTTAAAAAGATGTGATTAAGCTAGAAAGCCTGCAAAACCGAAAGGTTTTTGCCCTCTTTTGTTTCTAGAAACTATTAGAAATGTTTTAAGGCATATGACTATACAAAAATAGTCATTTTACCTGACAGAGAGATCGTTTTATATTGCACAATTACTAGTCCTTCCTAACTGAACTCAATCTTTGACCTAGAAAACACCATCACCTCAGCAAAATAAAATAAACAGAACCAAGAAAGAGAAAGCACAGCAAAAGAGCAAGGAGGGAAGAAAAGATCAAAGAAACACACTGAAAGAACACATTTTCAGAGCCAAGTCTCAGAGTGTAAGATTTATTTAGGGTGAAATATAGCCAGCCAGAAGAGACTATTTCAAGTGGACAAATTAAATTATCTAAATGTAAGTGAAGTCACAAACCATAATTAATGTCTAAATTAAAATTGCACATGTCAACCAGGTGCTAATCGTGAACAGTGTAGGCATTCTAATTCAGGTGGACACTCTGTGATTTTTACTTCTTAAATTTAAATGCAGCATAGCTCAGTAGAAAATCATCAGAAAGAATAACATGATAATTATACAGTAACATTTTTATTTGAAATAGGATATTGATCACTGGGATGATGCACACTTCTTATGCTCTAATGCATTTCAACATACCAAAGTAGCATGATAGATCTGGGGTAATTGTATAGAAATTGGCAGCACATTTATCACTGTTTGTGCTTATTTCACAGGATTGACATTTCCATGAATTATGACCATGTCATCTCACGTGTATACAAATGTTAAATCATTTATGGCAACAATTGATCATTAACTATAGCATATGCTGAGGAGGGTACCTATAAGACTTTCAATTAAAGGAAAGAATTTGGTGTTTAGGTGGTGCAATTAATTTGACAGGCACATTGACGTTTTAAAGGTGACTCATATATCATTCATTTTGTTGTTTTCATCTATAAAATTTTACTGAAGTGAGCCAAATAAGCATGTAGAAAACATGAAGTATTTTTCAATCCAGAAACAGCCTCAATGTTGTAATACCTGTGTTGGAGAATACAAATTACCTGTTCTTTTGCAGAAATGGATCTACCACTTCACATATAAAACTCGTCTGCCAAGAGATTTTGTTATTCAGGTTTCTAGGCAGCTAGTAAGGTGATTGGTTACTAATTACTCTAGGACTGAAGTAGAGAAAGAAAGAATAGAAAAAGAGAGCTATATAAAAATCAGAAATATGTATAAGCAAATAAAAGTCAAAGAGAATGAACAAAAGTCCAGAGGAGTACAGGAGAAAGGAAAAATAACAGAGAATTAAATTCTGGAACAAAGTTCTTCTTGAATTCA
Organism: Sapajus apella; assembly: GCF_009761245.1. Lineage (NCBI taxonomy): Eukaryota > Metazoa > Chordata > Mammalia > Primates > Cebidae > Sapajus > Sapajus apella. The sequence continues at coordinate 5,422,838 of NW_022436947.1, forward strand.
ATTTAATTCAACAAGTATTTAAAAGAGTGTCCACTAAGGGCCATTTACCTTGAACTTCTTTGCCAAAATTAAAGTCTTCACTAAAAGGTTCTTTGATTCATCTCATCCCTTCTATTTGTAACACCACCAAGTTTACTTCCTTAGTTCCTTGTTCCTAGATTATTTTAAGAGGCTCATAACGGTTTTCTGGCTGCCTAGACTTTCTCTACTCTTGCATTTCTTAAGTATCAATGCCAGATTAATATATCCCAAAAACCATCTTTGAAATTATTCTTCATTTCAAAACCTCCAGTTGACTATGGGAAAAATTCAATTCAGTTCAACTCTTCGTATTTCATATTAGTTGGAGGCAGGAGCATATTGGTACACTGCCACTCAAACACTTTTTAAAAGCCCTAATTTTTAGCATTTGTTGTTTTGTGATATAAATACTCTTACCATGACTAATTTCCAACTACCATCTGATACCCTGAACCCAGAGTCAGGAACAGACATGCATCATTGGCTCACTCAATTCAGTACCAAGATACCACTGCTTGGGGGTTACAAATAGAAATAAAATGCAGCCTCTGCCTTGTAATTAAGTAAAGTCCCAGTATTAACCTAACGGTTAATCTAAAATAAAAATTGCTTTCTCAAATTTCCTATGGCATGTATGCTCTCTGTAGTCCACGTGCTACCCTCATATGAGTATCATCATATTTACACCAACTGCATCCTAAAGTTTAGAGGTCATGGACTATATTCTATGATTCTTTGGACAGCTACCATCTGCAACATAGCATAGTGCCTTGCACACAGCAAGCCCTCCACAAATAAATGACAGTTGAGGATGAGGATGAAATGAAATTCTGCGATTAGCTGCTCCATTTATTCAAGCTTCACAACCCTGTCATGACTGCCTACTTTTATTTCAGGCTCTGCATGAAATAAGGCAACAACCTCATCTGTATTATATGCCACTCAGTATTTCCTGAATCACCATTTTTATTATGTGAGCTGGGTTCCACTCTAGAGACATCGTATGCACATTAGCCAATATTTGCTAGGTCATACTGCATAACAGTGTCCCCCACAAATCTCACCAGCTTACAAAAAAAAGTTCTTGTGTCAGTTGTGTTTCCTGTCAGCCACAGGTCCAGTGTGGTTTTGTTTCAATGACAGTTAGCCTGTATCTCTACTCCACTGTCTCTTCACATCACCCAGCTGCAGCAATATTATCAGCTGGGGATTGAGCAAGAAAGCCAATCAAGAGAAGCTGCAGTAGGAGCCAGAAGGAACAGCACCAGACCTCAATGCTAAAAATCTATCCAAAAGAATTGATCTGTTCATAGAGGTTCAATGGCATTACCTTCATATATGTGACTGTTCTTCTCAGTCTCTAGAAGGCTGGAGAGAAGAACAGAATCACACCAGAGCTCAGTTAAGAAGTGGGCCAACCTCAGCCAGGCTCATGCATGTGGGAGGCCGAGGTGAGTGGATGACTTGAGGTCAGAAGTTCAACCAGCCTGGCCAACATGGCGAAACCCTGTCTCCAGGCATGGTAGTACGTGCCTGTAATCTCAGCTGTTCCTGAGGCTGAGGCAGGAGAATTGCTTGAATGTGGGAAGCGGAGGTTAAAGTGAGTCAAGATTGCGCCATTGCACTCTGTACTCTAGCCTAAATGACAGAGTGAGAGTCCTTCTCAAAAAAAAAAAAATGGGCCAACCAGCTCAACCAGATGATGGCTGAAGCCACCAATTCATAAGGAGAGCTACCATGTCACTGGACAGCATTAGAAATACAGTGCCAGATCTTTGGAGCTCCGCATATACCATTTAAAAACTAGCAAAATGTGAATTGCTTCTACTTTTTTCAAAGTCAAGAGTTTTAACTAAATGCGAAAAGAAAACATGCATCACACTTGCCACTGAGGCCACTCCTTTCTGGTGAGTATTTCAACAATGCGCCATGCTATAACCCCAACGAGTCACTCTCAGAATTCTGAGATCAAGGTAGAATAGGTAGAATTCTGAGACCAAGTAGGAGTCAGGGCAGGGCTGCCTACAGAAATAAAGGACTCCTTTAATTTTACAAATGTGTATGGCACCAGGTGACTCCCAGGAAGTTATTAGGATCAAAACAATTACATACCATAAATGCCTAACATAAACAAAATATTAGCTAAATGTTATAATTACATAAAATATATAAAATGTCTTGTTTTGAAGTTTAAAAAAGTTTATAACTTTTATTCATGGAAATTTAGTTTTGACTTTCTCAAGTAAATTTAGTTGAATTTAGTTCAACTAAGTACTGAACAAAATATTTAAAGAACAAAAGTTTGAAAAAGAGCCACCTGGATACCTGTATCTCAATGGAGTCTTGGGTCTTATTCATAGTCCAACAAGTATTTTTGTATATTCAGCCCCTCTGCAGAAACTCCAGTCCTCCTCAGATTTCTCCAAGATGTTTCTGGAAACCATAACAGCAGTCTCTGGTGTGCTCTGTGACTCAGCCCTCTTGCCTGACACATTATAGTGTATAGGCCTTTTTTTTTTTTTTTTTTTGAGATGGAGTTTCACTCTTCTTGCCCAGGCTGGAGTGCCGTGGCATGATCTTGGCTCACTGCAACATCTGCCTCCCACTCCCAGCTAATTTTGTATTTTTAGTAGAGATGGGGTTTCTCCATGTTGGTCAGGCTGGTCTTGAACTCCAGACCTCAGGTGATCTACCCGCCTCGGCCTGCCAAAGTGCTGGGATTACAGGCGTGAGCGACCACACCCAGCCGGTAGAGGCCGTTTTATTCCTCCCCTGTCTCTGCTGTCTATGGATCCAGTTTCCTATCTCTGCCAAGAACAAAAGCAGGAAATCTGCTGGTGCCCTCCAAAAGCACAACCCTCTATACCTGCCAAGCACTGCTGAGGATGCCAGTATCTGCCAGCATCCCAATCAAGCTGCCAGTGGCCCATGTCAAGGAGACTGACATTTATGCAGAGGGCAACTGTGCCTGATGTTCTGGGTCCTGTTATCTCCACTAAATTTCTCGTCTCTTGCCCTAACAAAAGCTGCTGGCACTGTCTTCTGTTGTTGTGCAATGTTCTGGCATGAATGCTGCTGATGCCATTCTCAGTGGCCCAACCTTTTTAGTATTTTCTTGGTCATCCATTGTTGCTCTGTCCCTGCAATCTGTGAATGAGTCCAGCACAGGTCTGGTCAGAATATGCTGAAGTAGTGGATACCATGTATTCCAGAGTCACTCCCTAACATCATTGAACCTGGCTGTGCCCTTTCATTTACCTGTAGTTGGATGTTTGCCCAACCAATGTAAACAGGAGCTCAAATCCTGGTTCAGCCTAAGAATGGGGACTGACTGGGCCTTCTGGAGTACCAGAGCTGAAGGCAGAGATACCATTCAAGGTCCCCTGGCATGGAATCTGTTTTCTCCCCACAGCAAGGAGGTGACTGTGCAGATGCTGAACCAATGGAGCCAGCTTATGGTAAACTCTCCTTTAAAATAATATGGGCGATTGTTAGTATATATTTTTCTGGAATAGTAATATAGGCCTGACTACTGAAGGGCAGGTATAGAAGAAAATGGCTTCTTTTTGAACTCTATTGTATTCATTCTACACTGAACATGTCATAGACAGCAATATACCTTTGTCATGGAAGACCACGACAAAGAAATGCTGCATACAAATATACTGACTACCTCTGCTCCTGCTGCTGTCAGTATCATCAGCAAAATAAATCAGGAACAGATACTTGTTGGTGTGTGGCCTCTTCCTACCAATCTGACCCACAGTAGTGATGTTAAGAGAAGACAGCAGCTTCCCAGGTAAAGGAAGAATTGGAAACCAAGAGTCAAAAGCATCAGTTCCAAGAATACAAGCACAGGCTAACCCAAGTCTAAAGCAACAGCTTTGTAACTTGCCAGCATGATAAGCCCTCCACAGCCCCTCTGAGCTTGGTGGTTCAGCCATAGAACTTCTCAGATGGGAGACTGTCCTTCAAACAGCCTGGCAGAAACATGTGCTACTCACCTGTTTTTGTAGAGAAGGAATCCATGCCCATAGACATCCATGCACATTTCCTACCCTTGCAAATGGGGCCATTTAATTCTGCCCAATGGACAATGCTAGAAAAGACTTGTGTTCCACCTGAGCCAAGTATTTAAGAGCAGATGACTGGCTCTCCAGCTCTCTTCACCCCTGCCATGGTGACTACAAGGGGTAGACAATGAGATTCTCTTGCTTCCTTATGTCTGAATGAAGAGTGGCTCTGTGATGCCTGACCTCCCACCAACCACAACTGGTGAAGTGAGTAAAACATAATCCTTCATTGTGATGAGTTGTTATGATCTGGGGATTAATTTTTTACAGCTTCCTATCTGATATAGTTTGGCTATGTCCTCACTCAAATCTCACCTTGAATTGTAATCATCCCCCCCATGTCCAGGGTGGGGCCAGGTAGAGAAAATTGAACCATGGGACCAGTTTTCCCAATACTGTTCTCATGGTAGTGAATGAGTCTCATTGGATCTGATGGTTTTCTAAATGGGAGTTCCTCTGCACAAGTTCACTTGCCTGCCTCCATGTAAGACGTGACTTTGCTCCTCATTCGCCTTCCGCCATGATGGTGAGGCCTTTCCAGCCATGTGGAACTGTGAGTCAATTGAACCTCTTTTCTTTATAAATTACCCAGTCTCACATATGTTTTTATTAGCAGCATGAGAACAGACTAAAACGTTATCTTTTCACTTACATTTGACTCAAGAGATCTTGCCAGCCTTATAATAAACTCATTTATTTCCCTGACTCTTTTGTTCTTTGCTTAATACCCCATTCTTACTTGTGTGTTGATCCTTTGAATCTTCCCTATTTTGGGGGTGATTCATACTCAGAGTATGAACTTGACTCCCCTTAGCCAGTACACAGTCATAAAGCCAAAACCAAGGGACTCAGAGGGGTTAAAACAGAGAGGAATCACAGAAACAATTCTTCCAGATATTTTGTGCAGAGGCAGAGAACATTGTTAGAGATCCTGATTCTTCTTCCATACCTATATGCTCACAGTGAACTGTTTAATCTCAAACCATGACCTTTATCATATATTCAAAAAGACAACATATTATTTTTGTGTTAAAACTGCAATCACAATGGCCACCATTTTCCATGCTACATTTGACGACTCTTCCAGAGACAGAGCATCACACAATTCTTACATATGTGTAACCTCTACTGGAATCAACGTTATTACAATAAATAGAATCTGATTGATACTGTCTATACCCCTGTGTTTAGAAATGGGAAATAGAAACTTTCCCACTTCTATCTAAATGTCATGTCTAAATTATATTGGATGGATAGTTGTGGTGAGAAAAAATAATGATTATGAATGAAAAACTGTTCTGTACTCCTCTCTCACCATTTGAAAGGCATCTAAGATATATTTATGAGATATATTAAAGAGCTTATTTTGCTAGTGTCCGACTCTAAATAGACCATTTCCAGTGTTCTCTAGGGTATATTTTTATAATGGTATCAATTTATTATAAAGGTCAATATTTTTTCTCTTTCAGATTCTTTCAAGTGGGTTTTCTAAAGTCCATTTTCTGAAGTATTTAAAATTCTAATAAACCACTGAAAAATTACCAAGAAAGTCTTGTGGGATTTATTTTTTCTAAATCATACTATTTGATGCAACATGAACCTCAGTTACAGTAAAATATCATTAAGAAAAGGTCAGCTCTGAAAAACAAAGAACAAAGGCAAAAAGCATCAGGCATCTTGGAATCACAGGAGTTGACAGAGTTTATTCAATGCACTCTTTCAGAGCAGGAAGCTTGAAGTCCTAAAGTGTTTGCTTTCCACGGAAATGAGAACATCCATCCTAGAGCCATAGCAAATGAGGTATTCTCTCTTTCTCCTCCCATTTTGATCAAATTACTTGGTTGATTTTTTCCTCTAATACTGTGTCTTTTGAAGGGGAAAGGAGCTTTTCAGTGTCAAGACTGTTTCTTGGTGATCTTTGCAACCGCAAATCTTATTCTGGCATACAGGGCTCAAATACAAAGATTTGTTGAATGAATAAATGAGTATCTTCTGGGTCCTAAGACAAGTATAAAAGTTTAAAAATTCTATTGATTAGGTCACTCATTTGCAAGACACCAATAATTGATTTGATGCCTCTTCCATAGAGTTTTCCAAACAGAACAGCTACTTTGATATTTAGAAAGCACAGGTGGAGCTTTCACCATATACCCAGTCCTCAACCCTCTACCAAGAAGCAGTTGGGGTCAAGAGAAAGAACAACTCATTGGCTGGCTGTGCCTGAGTGTAGAGCTCTCTCTACAATGAGCCTGAGTGTGCTCTCTCTTCCTGGTAACTTTTCTTTAAAGTTGCACTTGGAAGAAAATTCCTCTTGAAGGCATCCTACCAAGATGAGCAGAACTCTAGATTTTGATGCAGTGATTCTTATTTGTACCTGTTATCAACCAACTTATTGTCTCATGGAGGGATGAGATTCCTAGGTGCACTTAGGGTGAAAGGGGTAATGCTTACATGTTTGGAGAACAAGAGTTGTTCTCCAAATGTCTCTAGCCTGAATTAAAGCATCCACCTTGCAATCCAGAATAATCACTATTCACATTGCAGTTTGGATTCAAAATCTCAGCTAGTACTTTGGTGTTTCTTTTCCTGGCCTTGTCCTTCAGGCAGGTTTCTTGTTGTTGTTGTTTTCCTCAGAAGTCTTGCAGAAGCAGTAGCTTCTGCATAATAGGGTTTGCATATGCCCCTGTCTCTCTCTGTATATAGAAAAGTCTATTTCCACAATACCCCTCTTCACAAGTTATGTTAACAGATCTAAATTATAGATCGGTTTTACCTCTGACAACACAGGTAGCAGCATAACATCATTGCTTTATAACTACACAAACCAGCAGAAGTGATATTATAAAGAAGCACAATGGTTGAAAATCTGACTCATCGTTTTGAATGAGGAAATTATAGTCTGTCCTATCTGCTTTTTAAAAGAAAAACAAATATTAGAAATGAAAAAAAATATTAATGTGAATTCAACATAAGTTGTACAATGATAGGACAACCTTGACATTTTCATTCAGTTTAAAAATGTGAGAAATGTTGCTTGTCATATATATGTATATGTGTGTATGTAATATATATACACATATTTATTTATGCAGGATAACCTTGTCCATGATAAAGTTTAGCTTGGGGGCCGGGCACAGTGGCTCACGTCTATAATCACAGCATTTGGGGATGCCGAGGTGTGTGGATCACAAGGTCAGGAGTTCGAGGCCAGCCTGACCAACATGGAGAAACTGTCTCTACCAAAAGTGCAAACATTAACTGGATATGGTGGTGTGTGCTTGTAATCCCAGTTACCTGGGAAGCTAAGGCAGAAGAATCACTTGAACCTGAGAGGCGGAGGTTGTAGTGAGCCGAGATTGCGCCACTGAACTCCAGCCTGGGCAACAGAGTGAGACTCCATTTCAAAAAAAAATAAAAGTTTAGCATGTAGGATTTGCCTGTTATGCCTATCTCAGTGAGAAAACAATGAGGAAATTTTTTTCTAACCTCCGCTTTGGGTACCTTCTGAACAGTCATAGTAATGTTCCAGTATGATGCTTCTGAACTAATGCCACCTGGACAGCTACCAATGAGGAATACATAAAGGGCAATAGTTAAATCACTGTGGCCAAATAAACCTGCACAGAAAGGGCACCTTGGGCATTTTATACTGACAAGACCATCTTAACACTGGAAAATAGATTTTTGTAGACAGGCCCCTTGGTCCACTTTTGCTCAGTATGGGGTCAATGTGAAGCACACCTAATCACTTGATTCCCAAAAGGGAAAAGAGCACTTGATTCCCAAAGGGAGATAATTCCAGCAAACTCCTTTTCTTTTTCTACCTGAAGGAAACAACAATTGTACCTTCCACCTATAGTCTAAAATTCACTTCCCTGCTGCCACTGCGTAGACATATTGTATATGAAACCAATCCAATCTTCTAGATAGTGAATTGAGAAAGTTGATCCAGTCCCTTGGATTTAGATCAGAACATGAACTTTCACCAAGACACAGGTGGCCATTAACTACCTGTGTCACTACAAGAAAACTGCCCAGCCCCTCTAAACTTCAGTTCTTGCCTACATAAAACGGGTACCTTATAGACTTCCTTGACTGGCTTCCAGAGATGCAATGAGGGTTAAAGCAGTGATTTTCAAGCTTTAGCATGAAGCATGCACCAGAATCACCTGGAGGGCTTGTTAAAACACCGATTGTTGGCCCCAGAGCCTCTGATTTACTAGATCTGGATTAGGTAGGCTGAGAATACACATTTCTAACAAGTTCCCAGATGATGCTGATGCTGTTGGTTGGGAGACCACAGCATTGAGAACCACTGAATCAAAGGAAATGAGGTAGATATCATTCTGTATCAAGCAAACTCCAGCACATGTGCTTCAAGTCCCACCTTGCCTGTCTTCCCAAATTTTGTTTATCCTAAAAATACCCTTGTCCCCTCCTCAGTTACCTGCTATCATTGACAAGTATCTGATACATATCTGTATCCTCTGAGCCTATGATAAGGGCTGACCCCTCTATTAGGTACTCAAAAAAAAAAATCAGTAAAATAAGAAAATACGGTTAAAAGTATTTTAAAACAGGGAAACATTATACACACATGAGGGACTTACATTAGTTATCGAATAGATTAAGTTCTGTAACAAAGATACCCAAAAACAGAGTGAGCCACCTAGGATGAGTAGGACAACTGTCCTCATGAGGTCATTTAAGAATCCAAGTGTTTTCTAACCTGTTGTTCTGCCATCTCCTGGGATGCCATCCTCAGCTACATGGTTGAGAACAATTCAGGATCATGACTGCATTCCAGGTCCACTGGGAAGGGAAGAGGAAACTCATCACAAGGGAGAAGATCCCAAAGTTAAACTCATCACCTTGGGTATTGTTGCAATACAGTTTGAAACACAATCATATACAGCTGCAGGGGAAGCTGGGAAGTCTCCACATAGTCATCATTCCTGGAAGTATCTGCCATGAAGAATACTTTTCAGCCACCCAGATTTCTATGTACATCCCCAAACATAGAACACTCTCAACCCTCGTTTTCTAAACTTAAGCACTGCAGACTCATCCTGTTTCTGCTTCTAGCTCAAAAGCCAGGGTCTCTGACTTGTGCTTAAGAAAGTGAACAAGGGGGCCGGGCGCGGTGGCTCACGCTTGTAATCCCAGCACTTTGGGAGGCCGAGGCGGGTGGATCACGAGGTCAAGAGATAGAGACCATCCTGGTCAACATGGTGAAACCCTGTCTCTACTAAAAATACAAAAAATCAGCTGGGCATGGTGGTGCGTGCCTGTAATCCCAGCTACTCAGGAGGCTGAGGCAGGAGAATTGCCTGAACCCAGGAGGCGGAGGTTGCCGTGAGCCGAGATCGCGCCATTGCACTCCAGCCTGGGAAACAAGAGCGAAACTCCGTCTCAAAAAAAAAAAAGAAAGTGAACAAGGAATTCCAGAGAAAGCAGTTCATATTTAAGAAGTTGCACATATCACTTTTCACATGCCATTGGCCTGAATTCAGGAAAATGTTCAGCAAACAAGGCTAGAAAATATACGGTTTCCAGCAATGGGACATATGCTCAGCTAAATCTCAGACTTTTGAATGAATTTTTCTTGCAAAGTAATTTGGAGAAGACTCACTTTTTAAAGAGAAATCGAATTGCAATTAATTTCTATATTACATATGCAAATATATGACATTCATCTTTTCAGCTCTCACATTGCCTTGTTCATTGTAGATGTTGAATGTATGCTTGGTGAGATTTTCCTAAATAGAAAAGTAATAATACCACAAACAACTAGAAACCAGGTGTGTAGACCAGAAAAGATTCACACTTTTGAAATAATTCACTAATTACTTGAATATACCAGTATATTATTTTATGATGTGAGCATTACATAGATAAAACAACTTTTTAATTTAAATTTGTGTAACACAGTCAGATTTTTAGTATCATTGTAAACATGTACAGATATATTTTATGATAAATTACAAGGTGAAAAAAGATGTTGCAGTATTATTAACTATAAAGCTACCTTTTGTAATCCAATAGGTTTCAAAGCTATTCAAAAACAAAAGAGAATTATTCTTCTGATGATTTGCATCATAAATATATGCCAACAATATCTACAAATAGGCATAAATGGTTGTCATTTATTTAGCAGCCATAAAGAATATCCTGATTTGTGTGTTATTTTCTAGAGCTCTCAAAAATTCTACTAGGTGGGTAAATTTATCCTTTATTCTGAAAATAACAAAGTAAAATTCAGAGAGATTAGGTAACTTATTTTTTGACACTGAAATACTAGATATTTGGTAATAAATATGGTTTTGCTGCACGTATAATGAATGTGTGGATAATACATAGGTATGGACTCACCTAATCAAACATTTGAGCAATAAAGACTTCAAGCGTAAAATCAGTCTTTTTCTTTTATTAAAGTGTAGAATACACAGGTCTGATAACTTTGATTGTTATTGAGAAAGAGTTCTGTCATGGTATTATGCTTCCCTGATTTAATTCCATTTTTCTTTATAACTGAGGGTATTTACTACTAAAACAATACTGTTTCTGAAGAGTTTAGATGTTTATTTATTGCATGAAGTCATGATTCTCCCTTTGGATATGGCAATTACTTCCATCACAACCAATTGAGAAATGAATTATAGAAGCAAAATTGTTCCTAAATTAATGGTTGTTAAAAGTTTCCTAGGGAGTTGTCAGACAACTCTAAACATTTTTATGTTTCATATCAATTTTCAAGATGGAAAAATGGTAAAACTAAACTGCAAAGAAAGTAAAAGGAACCATCATAAATAAATCACATTTTGCCAACTAGAATGCAGCAAATTACTAAATGGCAGAAAAGAACTGAAAGCAAGACATGGTAATGTAGGAACTATTATTTTACACAAGCACGAGTTTTGTGAACTCAGACAGTATGGCTTAATGGGCAACAGAGATTCCCTAAAGTGACTACATCTGGGATGTCTTTTCATATAACATCATTATCCTCAGAACCACAGGTCCCATCACTAGCCTGATATGAGACAAACATTTACATAGTCATACCTCCACAGAAATCAAACAGATCACTGATCAAAACATACTCAATCGCATACACACACGTGTACAACCTTCTTGATCTATCTAGGCTTCTCTGCATTGCAATTGTAGAAGATTAAGTGTTTCCTTTTGTAAAGTAGCTAATGTTCAGAGTGGGTGGCAATTCAATAATTCTCAATGGATATTATTTAGGGAATGGAATTATCCTCAAGCCATTTACAATCATTATGGTTGTGAATGCACTTGTACAAATTGTACCCAGGCCCACATTTCAGATGTCACCTTGTCATGACTCATGCCACCCTAATGTGTAAACAGGTGCACTTTTATATTTTGCTGTTGTTGTTGCTACAAATAACAATAATCCTATGCAGGAGGAATTGAAGGGGGAATTGTGACTATTAATGCTGTAAAGAGTCAGGTATCAACTAAGGAAAATAGATCAAGCTGTAAGGTGCAATTAAGACGTGGGAGTTAAGCAAAAGAAATAGAAGGGATATAGATTAATCAAGATTTGACGCATGAGCCCTGGCGTGGTGGCTCATGCCTATAATCCCAGCACTTTGGGAGACCTAGGCAGTGGATTGCTTGCAGTCAGGAGTTCAAGACCAGCCTGACCAACACAGTGAAATCCCATCTCTACTAAAAATACAAAAAAATCAGCTGGGCTTGGTCATGCGTGTGTGTAGTCCCAGCTACTCAGGAAGCTGAGCCAGAAGAATCACTTGAACCCAAAAGGTGAAGGTTGCAATGAGCCAAGATCGTGCTACTGTGCTCCAGCCTGGGTGACCGGGTGAGACTCCATCTCAAAAACAAAAAAAAAAAAAAAGATTTGATGCATGCTGCTGGGACTGCAGGTTATGCACCCTGTCCTAGACCCACCGATCAGAAGGGTCCTGAAGAGTCTGAAGGGGAAGGCACAGAGCCTACAGCAGCCAGCGTGAGGAGGCCTAAAGTTAATAGTCATTATTAAATCCATTGAGGCATGTGCAATTAATATTTTATGTTTGATAATTATACCCACAATTATAATCTTATAATGAGTTAGTGATTAGCAATAACAAGTTAAAGAATTATTTATGGTGATAAATTATACACAAATTGAAACAAAATTCTGTAAGAATGACTGGAGTATATAAGAATTTAAAAAGTGAGTAAATTTGTGAATCTGTGCCCCAACCACAAACCATGGCTGAGGAGGGATTCTGTGTCCTTGGTGCTTAACATAGCATCTGACACATACTAGATACTCAGTAATCATTGGTTCAAATATATGCTGGCAGGGTAAGTACATGACCATTTGGATAGCTGATGAGAAATATGGTCGCTTAACAGAGCTTGGAAACCCAACTGAGGTCCCATTTTCTTGAAAGTGGAAGCTGACAAGACCAGCAGCAAAAACGGAGAAGCTTCCCCAAGGTTTTCCAGTCTCCTATTAGCCCAACTCAGAATTCTCAAATGAGAATAAAGGATAAGGCTTTAGAGAACACTTGGCAATGTTACCACTGTGAAGTGGAGAAGATGCTACTGGGTAGAGTAAGAGGCTGGAGATGTTGCTAAACATTCCACAGTGCACAGGCACCTAAAACAGTCATTGCCATATCCAAAATGTCAATAGTGAGAGCTGGAAAATTATGGTCTAACTGAATAGGCTCCATTGCTCATGTGATTTCTACCTACCCTTGTCTTTCTGACAAACTACTATGTATCCTTCAAAGCCTAGCTCAGCTGTTAACCTCTCCTCTACAGTTTAACTTCCTCCTTTATATCTCCAGAGAGAATTAAGCATGTCTTTACCAGGAACTTCTGTTCCCAAAACACACTTTAAGTATTTCTATTATTATACTTAACACACATCATTGTTCTTTGCAATTGTAGTGAGGTATCACTTCAGCTGAACTGAAAAAAATAAAAAACAATAGCTACTATGAATTAAGCATTTACTACTGGCAAGACATTTTGCTAAATGCTTTAATCTCTTTTAATGCACAAGAAAACATAAGGTAGCTGTTATTATCTCCATTTTACAAACAAGGAAAATAAAGTTTAGAGGAGTTAAGAAACAGATGCAAGATAATAGGTCCCACAACTTGAAAGTCACAGGACTAAGATCCAGACCAGAGGTCAAACCAGCTGTGATATTTGTCTGCCAGTACAGAATAAAGAATTGCCTGATGGGACATAACCATTTTTACACTTTTGAAACAAAGAAGTTGAAAAGAGTCATGGCCATCATGTGGATCCACCCACTGAGATGAGCAGGGATATCAGAAACAGGTCTATATGTTGCGATTGACAGCAGATGCCCCAGGAAGCTCAATCAAGCAGAGTATACAAATGGTATAGAAATATTTGGTCAAAATCCCAGCACACAGGAATAGAGAAGTTAAAATGATGTGAGCATTTAATACATGGATGAAATGAAAGAATGATTAAATACATGCTTGTGGTCAAGTGTTTGAGCATGTATTGAAAACCCTGCAATGGGCCATCTGAGGGCTGAGGCTCAGTTTGAAGCACAGGGAGATGGAATATCCAAGGTGGAGAAATCTGTTGACAGCCTGTGATTTAGAAACAGGAGAGAGTCTGGCAAAAGTAGTTCAGGACCCTGGACCAGGAGGAGGAAGCAGTACCTAATTGTGTGAGCCCAGGGATGGTGACTGAAGGGATGGGCAGGGATTGAAGCCTGGGACCAATTTTGAGTGTTACATTAGGGAGGGAGCATAACCAGAAATAACCTGGTTATGAAGCTGAAGCACAGGGTGCTGGAGCAGACTGAATTCAGGTGCGGCTGAGCAACGGGAACCAGGAGCAGAACTGAGCCCGCAGGAGACTCATCATGCAAGAAAGAAAGGGTAAACCCTGGAGCCAGGCCTGGGCTGAGGACCATCTTGCCTTTAAACAGAAGTGGTAGAATCAGTCTTGTGCTCAAAGTCAAAGCCCTCAAATGGTTCAGAAGAAGAAAAACCTTACAGATAGATACAGATTATATTATAGATGAAAAATATAATTATAGATCCTGAGAGGAAACAGTTATTACGTAGGCGTAAAACTAATTGTGGTTTTTGCCATTACTTCTAAATTGCAAAAACCACAATTACTTTTGCGCCAGCCTAATAACTTTTCCCTCTCCAGCTTTACAATTATTTTTTTGTCTATAATATAATCTGTATCTATCATTGGGAAATCCATAAATATGGCAAATGATAACACTTCCTCAAATGTAATGGAAATTTTTTTGTGATACTGAAGCAACTTTTTTGAAAATTTGAAATTGCTTCCAAAAAAAGTAATTTTCTATTACTGCCTGCTGGTGGTTTGGTCAGGTTGATGGCATGGTACCTCAAATTGATCCCACGATCAGAAAGGAAATTTGGCCACTAATCCATACAGTTTCCCAAATTCTCTCCCTGTCTGCCTTCTCCCTAGGACCACAGAGGCAACAGACTCCCATGTCTGTTGTAATAACACAGGTTGGGTCCATTAAACTGAATGATGGACACTTCCATTAACCAGAGGTTCTGGTTACCCAGGGACAAACAAAATCCTCCCATGGTCCCCCCCCCCAATAATCCCTTTGCTAATCTCCCAGTAGGAAATCTTCCTCAAATCTTTTTAAAAATTTCCTACTGTGAATTAACTATGGGTGCTTGAAAATACGAAAGAGTGCACTCCAAGTCCATTCAATGTGACATTAAGGGGTACCTCTCAAGATAAGAGCCTCTCTCTGCCCACATAAGCACTAGCAAACAATCTGACCTCCTACCACAGAGGACTGAATTTGCCTATTTTACATGTGGCCTGGTAACTGAACCTCTGTTATGACATTAGCGGCAGTTATGGATGCCCTTAAATCATACATTTTCCTAATCTTTCATCCAACATATTTCCAGCCAACTCTAAGTAGAAAAGAGGAAAAAGCTGCTTACACACATCCAGTAGCTAGAATCATTTAAGCTAAATTAATAGGGTCTATAAATAACTTTGTTCTTCCTTTAAAAAAAGAAAAGAGAGATGATGAGTTTAGCTAACAATCAGAGGAATGGCCTATTTTCCTCATCAAGTTGTCACAACCTGAGGAAATCTCAAATTAGTTTCAGGGAAAATGTAACCATCCAGTGCAGATGCTGTGTGCAGAATGGGTGCCTGTTAGCCAAAATTCTCATACAACCCATTTACCAGCGTGCTCATTGGCCCTTCCTCCCATGGCTACTAATATTGAATTATGCTGTTTCAATGTGATTTTTAAAATTTACCTGTTAATTAAATCTTAGGTTTGGCATGTTTGACATCCTTGATTTTTCTACTTTGAGTAATTTGTAAACCCTGAAATAAAGAGCATTTTTCTCAGAACTTTTTGAAGAATATGTCAGATATCCTTAGATGTGATACCATAGATCCTATGAGGCCTCATTATTATTATTATTATTAATTATTATTCACTTATCACTGGAGAAGCAGCCCCATTATTTTATGTACTAACCAGAAGGAAAAATGCTGCTTTATTAAACTATGGCACAATGTAGTCTCACCACTTAGAATTGTGTTATGCAATTTGGAAAGCTCTCTTATGGGTATTTAGGCACTTATTTTTATAATTTATTACCATTGCACACACATGAAACAAACCATAGACGAAATATATTGGTTAATGCAGTAGTCCCCAACCTTTTTGGCATCAGGGATCAGTTTCATGGAAGACAATTTTTCCACACACTGGGAGGTGGGGGATGATATTTTGGGGATGATTCAAGTACATTATATTTACGGTGCACTTTATTTCTATTATTATTACATTGTAACATACAATGAAATAATTATACACCTCACCATAATATAGAATCAGAGGGAACCCTGAGCTTGTTTTCCCACAACTATTAATAAACTATCTCGTCTGAGGGTGATGGGAGACAGTTACAGATATCAAGTAAATTTGTCCTCATAAGGAGCACACATTCTAGATCCCTCCATGCACAGCTCACAATAGGTTTGCATTCCTATGAGAATTTAATGTTGATCTAACAAGAGGCGGAGCTCAGGCAATAATATGATTGATGGGGAGCAGCTGTATATACAGATGATGCATCACTCGCTCGCCCACCGTTCACCTCCTGCTGTGCAGCCTGGTTCCTAACAGGCCAAGGATCAGTACCAGTCCACGGCCCACAGGTTGGGGACTCCAGGTTAACATATATTCCTAAAACTTCATGATCATAGTTTGACACTTTTGTGATTACTTTCGAACCTGATATTGTTAATGTCTATGTTGTTGATACAATATTTCTTTTAAAAATTACAAAAAGAGCTAAAATCCTTTGGGGTTAAGCTTTGAGCAATCACCAAGAACTAGAATAACCCCTTTCTCTGCAATCATTTGGTTCCTAGGAGCTAAAAGAGTGTCCCACTCTTTTCTCCAGGATTTTCTTCTGAATAGCTGTCAGTCATTCTGCAACTTTTGATGATGATGCTTTTGCTGTTTTCCCAACTCAGGCAATGTCAACTGTATCACAATGGTCTAGCCATCAGCAATTGCTAGATGGCATTTCTTGTCAAATAAAACCTAACACAGAGATGTTAAAATTTGCACCTTGGAATGTATCAGATACAGTATGTAGCCATTGAGCTATCTGAACTGGAAATTTGTTTCCTGAATTGCAAAGGCTCTCTCTTCTGGATTCTCACCTCAACTGAGAATTGAAACCCAGAGTTTTTCTATCCTGGCTTCTCGGCAGCTGTCTTGAGTTGTTTTGGAGCTTTATTCAGGAAGATTCCACCCCTAAATTCGCCATTGGAAATTTGAAGAATATATTCATTTGGGTCTCAAACTCCCTTTGGATAATTTACAGCTTGGAAGTAGTCGCATAAGATACCTTTCCGAAGTTGATAAAGTGTACAAGGGAAACTAAATTTCACAGCGTGAGTGCATGGTCAGAACAAGTCTAGGTCACAACCTCTCAGCCTCCCCACCCCCAGGAGGTCAGGCATCCACATAAGGCGCTGCTATGTGGAAGGTGAAGCAAACAGCAAATGCAACACTAGGCACAGAAGGAGACATAGAAGAATCTGGGTAGCACGAAAAACAGTCTACTTCATGTATTCCTTCAACCCGTCAATCAATCAGACAGCAAACATTTATGGAACCTCTAATAAATGTCACATGTGTAAGCTTTGTGTGCTTCCTCCAATTTTGACCCATATGCATCTTGCATCAAAGACGCAGACTGCTGCCCCAATACTCTGTGATAACTATTCTTTCTTATACATCTTATGTTTTGATGTTTTAAAGATAGGACTAAAATAGCATATGATCAAATATTGTCCCCCATCCCTCACCTACATCAACAAAACATTTATTAGAACAAATCATTATACATACCAGAATGCACAGTATACCTATGTTTATTCAGCTCTACCTTTAAAGGTCTTTAAACTTGCAGTTTTCAGAATTTTAGTGGCATTGCAACCTTTCAATCAAATTAAATTTGCATCACAATACATTCAGATCTTCCACTACAGGACAAACGTAGTTTATATTAATAGGAATTAAGGTTATTCATCCAAACAGCTGAAAATTGCCCTGGTTTAACTCTAAAAGACTTTGATGGGTACACTTTCATCTAGTTATTTCTTCTAGAAATGACCCAGCACTGAAAAATGAGACACTTTATTATTCTTCAGCCAGCCCAGAAACTAGGTTACTGCTTCCCAAGCACCAAATGAGAAATATCCACTGATTTTTTTTAAAAGGAATGCTCCTTGCTTCCTCTTCAGTGTAGTTGTACAAAACATTGGTGCTGTGCTGGATACGTGTCCCCTCTATAGCCTGCTGAACAAATGATTAGACGCAGCATAGGGTGCATTGGGTTTGCTGTGAAGTGAGCCCCTGCTCTTCGTGTGAGTGAAGAAACTATGATTTGTCTGTTCTGCTCTCCTGCACTCTGGCCACTTGTTAACTTTCTAAGCCCTGAGTTCATGTCATTTTATTGTTTTGGGCCCTGGCCAGACACCCTTGCTTGCTGGCTGCTTGGCTCACCATGCATGGTTGACAATCAGGCCCTTCTCTAACCCCCTGGTCATCTCTTTGAAGTCCTCTCTATTTAGCCTCTCAGAATTAATTTTTCCTTGAAGTCCTCTCTGTCTTGGTTTGTTGTACTCAGTCTAAAATATAGTTAAATGAGTACTCTGTTTATTTGTATTTGAAGCAATCTTTAAAAGTTCTGAGGCCAGGTGCAGTGGCACATACCTGTAATGGTACCACTTTGAGAGGCTGAGGCGGGCAGATCAGAAGATCAGGAGTTTGAGACCAGCCTGGCCAACGTAGTGAAACCCCGTCTCTACTAAAATTACAAAAAAATTAGCTGAGCATGGTGGCTGGCACCTGTAATCCCAGCTACTTAGGAGGCTGAGGCAGGAGAATCACCAGCCACCAGGAGGTGGAGGTTGCAGTGAGCAGAGATCGTGCCGCTGCACTCCAGCCAGGGCAACAGTGCGAGACTACATCTCAAAAAAAAAAAAAAAGTTCTATCTGCACTTTCAATTGGAAGTTTTAAAATACTCTATGGGCAGTCACTGTTTTTAACCTTTTTTTCAGCTATACTAGACATAGACACTGGAGGACTGGATGCCTGGCTCGTGGAGGAGGCTGAGACACAGTAGGAATGTGGACAGTACTGCCCAGAGGCAGTCACTAGGTGGGCTCTTGATGACCCACACACTCAGGATGCTCACCAACTTGGGGGAGACTGAGATGTCCACTTCTATTGACTTTAAAGAGCTAAGGTTGACCCCTCAGTGAGTTGATGGGATCCCATCAAGGTAATTGATGCAAGTAGTCAATTACTACAGGTCATTTTTATGGCAAAGATAAAGACAGGATGTATTCCCCAAGATGTTTAAAGAGTGAAATCAACAAAGATGTGCTAACTTTTGACCGATATCCACATATACAAAGTAGTCTTGAGGTACATTAATTATGATCTCATCAACCCAGGGAATATATTAAATAAGATTATAAAGTTTTTGACAAGCATTTTCACCCAGCAGTTTTTGCAGTAATCATCCTATTCATTTGATGCTAAAGAAATGGCTGGACAAAGGTACTTGGCACCACATCCTAAGGATTATTTGCCAACTGCTGGGTTTTGTGTGCAAAGATTTATAGTCAAGAAATTAAATTCCTTTGACAAAATAGAAGATATAAAAATTCTCCTAGAGTAAATACCCACACTGAGAGCTCATATCTAAATCCTGCAAGGCTGGCTGAGTTCTAATTTTATTCTCTTCTACTACCTACACTACTCTTTAAAGTGGCGCAGGGGGCATTTATTATTTCCATTTATGTGCAAACTGTAATTCCTATGTGAAATCAAGTAAAGCCATTTAAAAATCAAAGTTAATGTTAACAAGATGATCTATTTCATCCCGCCTAATAGAAGCTAATGAATCATTGTGAATTTATTGTGGTAGAAAGACAGTGGATGCTGGCAATTATACTGATGAGCAGAAATCCTCACAAGTGGGTACTTTAAAGCAATTATTTTCCATTTTGGTTCTAAAAAAGCCTCTGAGTACAACTAAGCTTTGATTACCTGGCATCTGAAAATATACATTCTCAGAGGGGTATTTGCAATGATTATTTTAGTGGAAAGAAAGTAAACAGCTACTGTTTGTGAAAGCTCAGTTGTGAGCCTCTTTAAAGTTTAAAATATGAATTGTGCAAAAGACAAAACCCTGACTTAATGGACTAGCATATTACATTATGTTCCCAACTGGAAAGAGTCAATAACTTATTGGGTACCTGAGTATTACAGAGCTGTTTTAAATACATTTTCTCAAGAACAAACCTCTTCAAACTTGAAAGCCAATGTCATTTTTGCTAGCAGGCTACCCAGTCCCAAGCTGACTTATTCCTCTACTTTTTCCTTATTATTCCTCTACTCCGTTTCTCCTTGGCCCCAGGTTTATGAAGGGATGTATAAAGAATGACAGTTGGTACAGAGCTTGCCTTGTGCAAACATTGGCTGCTTCAAGAGAGGCAAGTCAAAGGCCATCAAAAGAAGAAATCAAGGGGAGAAAACAATTATTTTCCAAGTACAGAAAGACTGGGGATTCTTCCAAAGGGGATTGTCCTATTTCTGTCTAATTTAACTTTATTGGTGCACAGTGGAAGTCAAAAGGCCACATTCTTTAAAAAATTGAGGACTATAGACCAATGAGAGGTTTAAGGCTACAAGAAAATAAGTGTTTACATTGTAAACTCAGCTCATAACTCCATGTCTGGAGATGATGGGCACAAACCCAGATGGACAACATCAACTTGTTCACTCGACTTGGGCATAATTTTTCCCTAAATGGGAGAAATATTTTTAAGGGCTATTAATGTAATTCAGTGGCAGAAATGAAGACAAGAAAAGGTGAGATGTACTGGACTGTGTTACCAGAAGTTAGCAAAACAAAATTTGTTTTTGTAACTTAGGTGGAGTTCCAACAAAACTGGGTGAGCTGCAATGTACCCCTCACAAAAGGGGTTACTTGCCCAAGTGCCTACAACTAACAAACTGAGAATTTAAACTAGCTGCTTAGTGTCATCTGTGTTTTTTTCTCAATGTGAAAATAATACCAATTCATTTTACAAGTAGAAAAAACATTCAAACTACTTAAAAATCATACTCCCAACTCCTAGAAAAATTGTTAAAGTGTTTGCATAATTCCTTGCATTTTCTACATATTGCTTTGCTTACTTGATATCATTTTGGGTTCTGCTTTAAAATTTTATCATAAGCATTTTCCATATATTTCACAACTCCATGTGAATGTCATATTTAATGTCTGCAATTATATAAAATATATGATTTCTTACTTTACCTAGACAATTCCTTATGGCTGAGCACTAAGAAAATCTCGATTTTTTTCACTAGTCTGAATTACCTTACAAATACATTAGAAATAGAATTTCTGGCCATCAAGATATGAGCATCTTTAAAACTCTTAACTCATATCCCTGAATTACTTTCTCGAAAGGTTAAAACATTATACTTTTCAGCTGTCTCTGGAGCACCCAATTCACGACCCTTACCAACACTGGGTATCCCGTTTTAAAACAGCTTTTTATATTTAATTAATATAATTAAAATCTTATTTTTATTTAAAGGCTTTGGTCATGTAATAAGCCAAATATTGTTCCAATGGTTATGACTTATTTGCAACATCTCGTTGGTGAAGTAAGCATGCATGATCTTTGCCCATTTGTTTATTAGAGTCTCAGGGTTTATTTTTAAGACCATGTCTGTCATGCTTGATGCTGGAACTCTAGTACTGCCCATGATGAAATAAAATTAATTTAATTATTCTTTATAAATTAATATTATTAAGCAGTTTCATATTTGTTGTAATTATTTTTCTTTGCCATCTTTTAGTTTAATGTACACAGTTTAAACCCTTGAAATTCGTTGAATCTCTGTCCTTTCTTTTGCAAATTCTTCTGTTTGGTTGAAGCGTAGGAGGTCTTACCTAATATGCAGCTCAGATAAACAAACACTCAGAGCTTCCTTCTAGGCATTTCACGGCTTAATATTTGTAAGTTCATAACAATCTGGAATTTATTTTAAAATGGGATACAGCTGTAGGCAACATGTTTGTTTAAAAATGACCTAAACCAACTTATTAAGTAACATTTCTCTCCCCTAATAACCCCAAAAAACCCCAAAGAGAAAAGTGATTTAATAAGTGGGTTTAGACCATGTACATATATAAACTAAATATATGAAAATAATCATTCTCATATATTTAGTTTTATATATTTATTTTGTATATTTAGTTACATATATAAACTAAACAGATAAAAATAATCATTTTCATATATTTAGTTTATATATGTACTAAAATGCCCTTTTGGTATTTTTCTGTTTCTTTGAGCTTTCTGAAGATGCCAATGTTTGTGTCATATTGAATAATATAACTTTATACTATTTTAATATCTTGTAGCAATAATTTGCCTCCTTACCTTTTTCATATTGAATAATGTTATATTTTTATCTTTATATTTTTCAGCATAATTCCATTTATATTCTCATCTTTGTATTTTATTTATAATTTTAAAAATATATTTTAATGACAAAGATTTCAAATTTAGATGAATTAGAGGAATTTGTACACATATTATTAAAAAAAAAAAAAAGAAGAGAATGAGGAAAATAGGAGGACCGTAATGAAATGCAGCCCTCTCTCAATTCACCTTTCTCACTCCTATTCTCTGTTCAAGACTCTAAATAATATGTGGTACATATACACCATGGAATACTGTGGAGCCATCAAAAACGATGAGTTCATGTCCTTTGTAGGGACATGGATGAACCTGGAAACCATCATTCTCAGCAAACTGACACATAAACAGAAAATCAAACACCACATGTTCTCACTCATAGATGGGTGTTGAACAATGAGAACACTTGGACACAGGGAGGGGAGCATCACACACTGGGGTCTGTTGGGGGGAAATAGGGGAGGGACAGCAGGGGATGGGGAGAGATAGCATGGGGAGAAATGCCAGATATAGGTGATGGTGAGGAAGGCAGCACATCACACTGCCATGTGTGTACCTATGCAACAATCTTGCATGTTCTTCACATATACCCCAAAACCTAAAATGCAATAAAAAATAAAAATAATAATAATATACTTATGTTAATATATTTTAAAACTTATCCATTTCAAACAGTATCTACTTTAAACATGGTAGGATTCAACTACATAGCACTAAAAATCCCTCCTCTATTCCTTCTACTAAATTACTATTACAATTTATATCTCTGTTACTTTGGGACTTTAAATCACATATTTTAATATTTATTTTTTGTTTAAACAACTAGAAATTTTCTCTAGATTTCTTGCTTTATACAATACATGGTTTAGAGTTCCTATTTCATCACCTCTCTTCTCTCTCTCTACTACTTGATGTTTTTCATCTGAACATTTATGTTATATTGCATAGTTTGACACCATATATGTTTTTGTTCTGCAATCACAGTTGTATAAACTTTCACTAACTTACACTGTGATTCCAGAAGACTCAGTAACTGCAACTGTTCCAGTAGTTCTTCTCGTTCACCCGATAAAAAGACAAACGAAATGAATGATTTACCCTAAAGCTTTAAGATAATGTAGTGTGTCCTCTCTCACTAGACAACGTGGCCCCCAACAAGAGCTTTATCTGTGTACCCTGTATTTATGAATTCCTAGTGGGCTGCTGACTCTTACCTACAAATTCTAAAGACGAAGAAATGAGGTGCTGGTCACTTTGACCGAAGAGCAAATTCGAGTTGGCTGTGCTGCAATTGGTCAGCATTTTCAGTTTGTTGGGATGTGAGTACATCCTGCAGAAGAGAAAAAAGAGAATGAATCGGGTATTGTTTAATGAAATGAAATCAAGCAACCAAGAGAAATAGGGATGCATTTGTCATTTCCAGAGAGCTTCAGCTGAAAGACCTCCAGTGATGGGAGCCTCTGAAGAACCCATGTGAAAGCCTCCCACAGGAGAAATTGCGAGCTCTCACCACATGCAAGTCTAGAAAACATTGGAGCTAGGCCACAACCATACCAGATGGAACTTTCCTGCCCCTTTCCTCTTCTTTCTCCCCCATTCTGATCTTTGAGAAGTAGAAACCAGCCATCGAGATAGGGGAGAAGAGAAAAAAAGAGAACCTTTAACATTAAAGTAAAACTGAAATTTTGAATATTACATGAGATGGAAACTTGAACTACTGAGTCCATGTCTTATGAGTTACAATGACAGGAAAAGTGACTACAAACTGCCACACTTTTCATCCAGGAAGGGAAATAATTCTAAAGAGTAATTTCAATGGAAAGAGAAAGAGGGGGAAAGATTGCTTCATGATCACTTGCTGTCAGCTGTGCTTGTCTGAAGCAATGTCTGTACATGGTTAAAAACAGAAATGGGAGACTAAAGGGCACCTCAAGCCAATGTGAGCCAGTTCAAGAAAATAACATTTCAGCCAATTTCAGCCAATTCAAGCCTGAGAGCTCTGTTTCTCATTTTGAAGTTCATCATATCTTAGTATCTGTATTATTTCAAGAGTTTATGTAGGACCCTATATAAGAAAAAAGTGTAATTTTAAAATGTTGTATGTAAATATATTTTAAATAAATAATGTCTTCATCTAGCTTCATTAAACTTACTTTAGCTTCATTTCTAATATTTCTCAGATGACCAAGGAGGCCAAGTTTCCATATCCTTTGAGCAAATGTTGGTTCATACAAAAGCCGTTACTGAAAATTTACCAGAGAAGCAAATAATATGGCAATTCATTGTGGGTTTTTTTGTTTGTTTGTTTTGGCCCAAATATTTAGTTCTATATATTTCTTTCACAATCTTTTATAATGGAATTCTATATATGGACTTTTAAAATCCATATATAATTATTTATATACACTATTTCTCTCAATCAATAGTGTCTATGCAAAAGTATATTATATGGTATAACCAAGACTTTTTAAGTATTGCTAGTGAATAGATGACCATTTGTTGACTGGAAACACAATCAGTCACCCTGGCAGTAAAATGACATCAAAAATACCACTTTTCTTTTATGTTTCTATACTTCATAAAATCAGTGTCTTCTGGCCTCTGATCAGCTCATTCTAGCCTACCCTTAACAGTTTGCTTATTACTTTCTGCTTCTCAAAAGGGATCTAAGTCACCTTAAAATAAAATTCATGTATATAACAAAGTTCTGGAAAAAATAACATATCAAAGATATAAGAAGAGCAGAAGAAAGCAAAAATGCTAAGAATGAGGTTTGATATAATTATTGTGATTGCCTATTCAATTTTACTCTATATTTCCTCAGTGGCAAGAAAATGAGTATGTTGAATATTTCAAGTTATTTGTTTGAAAAAAGCAACCAATTTTAAGAGAGAAAAAGAAACAGATATAGAAAGTCAGAAAGAGTGCTACAGAGAAAAATGGGCACATACACTTCTCCCCTAGTTATAAATTCAAAACAGATTTACTGTATACACAGAATGATGGACAGTGTGTCTTTGACCAAAATTAGCAGATACAAACAAAACCAAAGGTATAACATTTAAATTTAATTCTGTGAAGGTGATTGTTCAGAAGATAACTTAGTATAAAACAATTATGTAACTTTCTAGTGCTCTTTTCAACTCAAGATAGAGGTGATTACCCAGAGAACTGAGTGGATACCATGTTTCAGAGACTGTTTTACCTACAGGGCACTGCTCACAGTAGGGTTTTAAGCAGGAGTTGGTTAGCACACAGTTTGAAGTCAAGTGCTTCAGCAAGAGTCCATGGGGGCAGCATTACTTGATTCAGCAAAGCAATATGTTCAACATCACGTAAGTGTAGACAGTCTAAGGACCATTTCAATTCATCGTATTCATAAATGGAAGTCCTGCAATCTCCTATGTGTCTCCAAAAATATATTGATTCCCTTCTAAGCTTTAAGTCAATAAAGTTGCATTAGTCTGACAACAAGGACATATGTTTCCAACACTGTCCTGTGAAAAAGCTCATAACTTCAAGTCTGTCATGATAAAAAGCCTTCTTTCCAGAAGCAAGTTTATTTCTATTCAAATTTTAGAGGAATAAACATAAATAACAAACATGGGGGGGAGGTCGTGCTATACTTTCTCTACATTTAAAAAGAAAAAAAAAAGCTCTTTGGTATTTCACTATTTCAAAGCTTTTAAGTCAAACCCCCAATGCAACCTACTTTATTAAAAAAAAAAAAAGTTCACTTGTTTTAAAGTGTTGTGGTCATGCTAATGTATTTTCAAAATCAATTAAACCTTATCTAAACATCTCAAGAGGGAGGAAGCTTTGCTCTATTTTCATCTAAACCACAGACACAAAGCCCTTAGTAAATGCATTTTCATGCTGTGCTGGGAATATGTTACATCTAAGCAAACCACTTAAATGTCATCCAGCAAAGTGTAAATCCAGCTTATAGTCTGGAGGAATGAATGTTTGAAAGTCTAATACACTCCGATTAATGGTGGGCCATAGTTATGTACAATGATGTTATTATGCCAAGAAAGAATGCAAGCCAGACAAACTTACAAAATAACTTGGAATCTTGACTGGAAAGCTTCTTGGCTAGAGACGAAGCATGTGACCTGTTAGGACTCTCTTCACTTAAAAATATTAATCAAAGTCCAGAAAAGTATTTTACGTTATACTCTGAAAGGAGGTCATTATCATGCTTTGAGAGCTGAATAAGAATCAGATCAAACCAAATTGTGTACTAACTTTATCTGATACACCCCCAGCTGTCCAAATAGTCCCAGTAGGGACAGGAAAGTAAAAACACAAGCTCACCCTATAGCTATAGGGTCATCATAACATAGTGATGACAATTAGCTCAATTAAATCTTTCAAGCATTTTATTCTACTAAAGTCAAAATCTCCCCATTAGCAAAAAGTCATCTCCTCACAACACATTTACTCTCTGACCATCTTTGACCTGACTGAAACATCTGAGTCATCTTTTGCAAGTTTCTCTCTCACCAAATGAATTCCCAAGCAGCTACAGAGTCCCTATTGTATACGGTGCACTGTAATATATACTAAGGAAGAAAAAAATATTAGTGGCAAGACAGATTTATGAACCAAATAACTATCTGTGTGAACAATTGGAAACATCAGGAATGTCATTATGTAAAACACAATGCATAGGCATGTGGAAAAAATAATGACTAAAATTAAATATTAAAAAGTTGTTATAGGCGGGGCATGGTGGCTCAAGCCTGTAATCCCCGCAGTTTGGGAGGCCGAGGCGGGTGGATCACAAGGTCAAGAGATCGAGGCCATCCTGGCCAACATGGTGAAACCCCGTCTCTACTAAAAATACAAAAAAATTAGCTGCACATGGTGGTGCACACCTGTAGTCCCAGCTACTCAGGAGGCTGAGGCAGAAGAATTGCTTGAACCCAGGAGACAGAGGTTGCAGTGAGCTGAGATTGTGCCACTGCACTCCAGCCTGGCACCTGGCGACAGAGTGAGACTCTGTCTCAAAAAAAAAAAAAGCTTTTATAATGTAGAATTATAGATTATTTATTTCCGAAAAACACTACCATGGAAATTTATACCTTTCATACAAAAGAGAATATTTTAAGATTGCCTTACAATATAGTTGGAAGAATAAAAACAAAAATATACAAAATGAGAAAAAAAGAAATTCAAAAGTAGCATATCAACACTTGAGAATGAATATGATATACAATCCATGCAACACTATTAAGTAAGAAACAACCAAGGGCTGCAGTTGGTTCAAGTGTCTTCCTGAAGGAAGTGATTTTCTGGGCTACAGAAAACAAAGCTGTCTTAGAACAGATCATGATAAATTGATGAGGGGACCAGAAAGCTGGAGCAGGTGTAATATGAGTCCGTAAGAATGCTGAGGCTGCAAGAAAGAAGACAATTTCCTATACATTGCCAAAGTATATACCAAAAAAAATTGCATTTTTTCAAAAGCATTGTAAAATGGCAGGAAAAGCTCTGTGCTAGAAATTAAATGACCTGGATTTTGTGCTAGTCCTGTCACTGTTGTGACACTGTTTCACATAAATTCTCAGAGTCTTAATTTCCTCATCTGAAAAATGACAATAATTGCATATAGCCTCCCACCTTCATTTGTTATTGTAAAGGTCAAACTATATGATGTTTCTGAATATAAAAATGTAAACTGCTACTTGTGTGAAAAGGATTTATATGAAGAACATGTTAATTGTAACCATCAAAATGTGCACATGGCCCAGTCTTCGGTTTTAGATGCTCCATAAACTCTCCTGATTGAAAATCATTCATATCTATGGCTTCAACCAGCACCTAAATCCTGATGGCTCTCAGATCAATATTTCTAACTCAGATCTAACTACTTATTAGGTATTCCCATAAAATGATCCAAATGTACTTACAATCAACGTGTCCAAAAATGGACTTACTATCCTTTCTCTGTAATCTGCTCCATACCTGCTATAATCTATCCAAGTGAAATGTAAGGTCAGCATGACTCCAGTCCTGTGTCAAGTCCCACAGCAGCAGAGGCTGAGATGAAGAGTCATGTGCGGTGACAGAGCAAGAAAGTGATCCCATGAGAAATCTCTTAGGGAGGAAAGGAAAGAGGAATGGGAAAAGGAAGAAGCCAAGCAACAGTGTGATCTCAGCAAAATTCTAGCCTCAGCTTTATCACACAGAGGAGCTCTGAAATGTACATTACCTCCCTTGGCTTGTGCCACCCCAAAAAAGAGAACCCTGAGCTTTCATATTCCTGGGCATACCACTCCTGGCAAAAGCCACCTCAGGGCAGAGGGTAGGGGGAACTGATGTGGTTTGGCTGTGTTCCTACCAAATCTCATCTTGAATTGTAGGTCCCATGATCCCAACCTGTCGTGGGAGGGATGCAGTGGGAGATAATTGAATCATGGAGGAGCAGTTTCCCCCATAGTTCTCATGGTAGTGAATAAGTCTCACAAGATCTGATGGTTTTATAAGGGGTTTCCCTTTGCGCTTGGCTCTCATTCTTTCTTGTCTGCCACCATATAAGATGTGTCTTTTGCCTTCTACCGTAATTGTGAGGTCTCCCTAGCCACATGGAACTGTGAGTCTATTAAACCTCTTTTTTAAAAAATAAATTACCCAGTCTTAGGTATGTCTTTATCAGCAACATGAGAACAGAATAATACAGGAACATAAACTTCCAGGTACTTCCAGCTCTCTGACCACATGAGGAAAGTGGTTCCAGGAGCTATCAAGCAGGCTTCCAATGAGGCAAAAGAACACAGAAGGAGCTAGAGAGGCCCCCTGCCCCCACCCCACTACACACACACACACACACATACACACACACACACACACACACACACACAGATCTTGGGAAATCAGAGTATAGTAGTCCCTGAATACCCAACCCAGAAAACTATGGGGCATCCTGGAGTCATAACTCTCATTCATCCCATACATTGTACCATACTGATCATTAACTCCTATGGAGTCTGTCATTAAGTCCCATATTTAGGACTATATTTAATATTTCTGTTTTAAATTTTAATACACCAAGTATTAAAAGTTATATTAAAACCACATAATCCATGGCTCTTTGGAGTCCTCCATAAACTTTTAGAGTGTAAGTAATCTGGAGACCAAACAGTTTGAAAATGGTTAAGCTGGGGAGATGGTTAGAGGCTAAAACATGAGTGGCTGGCTGTACGTAGCTAACGGGTTTTGGTTTCCTCTTTAAAATTATGGAGAGATATTTAAATATTTTATATGGGGAAGTGACAAATTTATTTATTTATTTATTTTCAAATATTAGTTTGCCTGTCCTTTGGACGATAAATTAGTGAAGGCTTTGAGAGGAGGCCTAGTGATAAGGTAGCAAGCTTTTTCAGAAATTCAAGTTAGAAGCAATGAGGGGTTCAAAGTGTGGCAAAGGACTGGTCAGAGTCAAGTTGAGAGAAATCCTGCATCTATATAGGACTTAGGAACAGACTCTATAGGACTTAGTGATTAGTATGGCGCAATGCATGTGATGAACGAGGGGTAGATTAAAACATAGCATCTTACTAAGTGTGACTCTGATTATCAGCAAAAATGTAGGCATATACATAATTTCCTCAATTTGTCTTTTTTCCTTGTAATTTTTCATGCAATGCTAATACCAAATAGTTTTATTTGCTTTTTTTTTTTTGTTTCTTTACCAACAAAATTTCCTCTCTTTCTCTTTCTCTCTCTTTTGCTCTTTTTCTCTCTCTCTCCTCTCTCTCACTCTTTATCTTTCTTGTTTATGGATTTTGCCTTTGGAGTCAGGTTTAGAAATGGCTGGGCACAGTGGCTCACACCTGTAATCCTAACACTTTGAAAGGCCTAGGCAGGCAGCTAACTTGAAGTCAGGAGTTCAAGATCAGCCTGGCCAACATGATGAAACCCTATCTCTACTAAAAATGCAAAAAAAAAAAAAATTAGCCAGGTGTGGTATAATCCCAGCTACTCAGGAGGCTGAGGCAGGAGAACCACTTCAACCTGGGAGGCAGAAGTTGCAGTGGCAACAAAAGCCAAAATTGACAAATGGGATCTAATTAAACTATGGAGCTTCTACATAGCAAAAGAAACTATCATCAGAGTGAACAGGCAACCTATAGAACGGGAGAAAATTTTTGCAATCTATCCATCTGACAAAGATCTAATATCTAGAATCTACAAGGAACTTAAATTTAAAATAACCCCATCAAAAAGTGGGTGAAGGATATAAACAGACACTTCTCAAAAGAAGACATTTATGTGGACAACAAATACATGAAAAAAGGCTCATCATCACTGGTCATTAGAGAAATGCAAATCAAAACCACAATGAGATACCATCTCATACCAGTCAGAATGGTGATCATTAAAAAGTCAGGAAGTGACAGATACTGGCAAGGTTGTGGAGAAATAGGAACGCTTTTACGCTGTTGGTGGGAGTGTAAATTAGTTCAACCATTGTGGAAGATAGTGTGGTGATTTCTCAAGGATCTACAACCAGAAATACCATTTGACCCAGCAATCCCATTATTGGGTACATACCCAAAGGATTATAAATCATTCTACTATAAAGACAAATGCATACCTATATTTATTGCAATACTATTTACAATAGCAAAGACTTGAAACCAACCCAAATGCCCATTAATGATAGACTGGATAAAGAAAATGTGGCACATATACACCATGGAATACTATGCAGCCATAAAAAAGGATGAGTTCATGTTCTTTGCAGGGACATGGATGAAGCTGGAAACCACCATTCTCAGCAAACTAACAAAGGAACAGAAAACCAAACCAAACATCACATGTTCTCACTCATAAGTGGGAGCTGAACAATGAGAACACATGGACACAGGGAAGGGAAGATCACACACCAGGGCCTGTCAGGGGATGTGGGTCAAAAGGAGGGATAGCATTAGGACAAATACCTAATGCATGTGGGGCTCAAACCTAGATAATGGGTTGCTAGGTGCAGCAAACCACCATGGCACATGTATACCTATGTAACAAACCTGCATGCTCTGCACATGCATCCCAGGTCTTTAACATAATAATAACAATAAGATAAACAATACTGATAAACCACTAGCCAATCTAATCAAGAAAAAAAGGGAGAAGATAAAAATAAACTAAATTCAAAATGAAAAAGGAGACATTACAACTGATATCACAAAAACAAAAATGATTATGAGAAACTATTGTGAACACCTGTAGGTTAACAGACTAGAAAGCCTAAAAAGAAAAATTTGATAAATTTCTAGACACATGAAACCTATCAAGATTGAATTAGGAAGAAATAGAAAATCCAAATAGACCCAAAACAAGTAACAAGACTGATATCACAAAAATAAAAATGATTATAAGGAACTATTGTGAACATCTGTATGTTAACAGACTAGAAAACCTAAAAGAAAAATGTGATAAATTTCTAGACATATACAACCTATCAAGACTGAATTAGGAAGAAATAGAAAATCCAAAAAGATCCAAAACAAGTAACAAGATTGAATCCATAATAAGTAGTCTCCTAATCAAGAAAAGCCCAGAATCTTTTGGTTTTATTGTCAAATTCTACCAAACATGTAAAGAAAACCTTATAGCAATTCTCCTCAAGTCATGTGGTTAAAAAAAAAAAAAAAAAAAAAAAAAACAGAAAAAGAAGGAATTCTCCCTAACTCACTCTATGAGGCCAGGATTACCCTGATACCAAAACCAGACTAGAACACAACAACAACAACAAAGTACAGCCAATATTTCTGATGAACGTAGATGAAAAATTCTCAATAAAATACCAGTAAATTGAATCCAAAAGAACATCAAAAAGATATACAACATGATCAAGTAGGATTATCTCAGGGATGCAAGGATGTTTTAACACAATAAATGTGATACATCTCACCAGGAGAATGAAAGACAAAAACCATATGATCATCTCAAAAGACACAGAAAAAGCATTTAATAAAATTCAATGTCTTTTCATGATAAAAATTCTCAACATACTATGAATCAAAGAAACATACCTCAACATAATAAAGTCCTATATGACAAACCCACACCTAATGTCATACTGAACAAGGAAAAGCTAAAATCATTTCCTCAAATAACTATAAGCAAGTAGGATCCCCACTTTTACCACTCCTATTCAACATCATTCTGGAAGTCCAAGCCAGAGAAACGAGGCAAGAGAAGGAAATAAAACACATTCAAATTTGACAAGAGGAAGCCAAATTGTCCTATGCAAATGGTAAGATCTTGTATTTAGAAAAGACAAAAGATTCCACCAAAAAACTCTTAGAGCTGATAAATAAATTCAGTAAAATTGCAGGTTACAAAATCAACATACAAAAATCAGAAGCATTTACAATTCATCAATAATGAAATAGCTGAGAAAGATAACAAGAAATCTATGTCATTTACACCAACTACAAAGATAAGAAAATATCTGGGAGTAAATTTAAATACAGAAGTGAAAGGCCTCTACAAGAAAAGCTATAAAACACTAACAAAAGAAATTGAAGATGACAAAAACAAGTGAAAAGGCATCCCTGTTCATGAATCAGAAGAAATAATATTGTTAAAATGATGCAATTACCCAATGCAATTTATGGATTCAATGTAGTCCTTATGAAAATGCAATGACATTTTTCACAGAAATACGAGAAACAATCCTAAAATTTTTATGGAGCCAAAAATGGCTGGACAGTTAAAACAATCCTGAGAAAAAAGAATAAAGCTGAAGATAGCACAATGCCTGACTTCAAAATATATTATAAGGATAAAGTAACAAAAACAGCATGGCACTGACATAAAAACAGACACATTGACCAATGGAACAGAATAGAGAAGTCAGACATAAATTCATGTATTTCTGACCAACTAATTTTTGACAAAAGCACCAAGAACATGCATTGGGAAAAGGACAACTCTTTCAATAAATGGTGCTAGGAAAACTGATAACCATAAGTAGAAGACTGAAACTGGACCACTATCACTCATTGTATACAAAAATCAACTCAAGATGAATTAAAGACTTAAATATAAGACCTGACGTTATAAAACCATTAGAAGAAAACATAGGGAAGACACTTTAAGACATTGATCTAGGCAAAGACTTTATTGCTAAAACCTCAAAAGCACAGACAACAAAACCGAAAATAGACAAGTGGGACTATACCCAATGAATAAGCTTTTGTTCAGCAAATGAAAAATCAATAGGATGGAGACAACCTGTTGAATTGAAGAAAATATTTACAAACTATTCACCTGACAAGGACTAATAACTATAATACATAAGGAACTCAACAGTGGGAAAACAATCCCATTAAAAAGTAGGCAAAAGACAGAAATAGACATATCTCAAAATAACACATAAAAATGGCTAAGAGGTACATGAAAAAAATATTTAACATCACTAATCATCAAGGAGATGCAAATTAAAACCACAATGAGACAGTACCTTACCCCAGTTAAAATAGCAATTAATAGAAAGAAAAGAATAACAGATGGTGGCGAGGATGCAGAAAAAAGGGAACCCTCATACAGTGTTGGTGCAAATGTAAATTAGTACAGCCACAATGGGAAACAGTGTAAAGATTTCTCAAAAAACTAAAATTAAATACACCATGTGATACAGCAATTATACCACTGGGTATTTATACAAAGGAAAGGAAATCAGTAGATCAAAAGGATATCTGCACTACCATGTTTACTATAGCACTAGTCATAATACCAAAGATATAAGTGTCCATCAATAGATGAATGAATTTTTTAAATGTGTTATATCTACACAATAAAATTCTATTCAGCCATAAAAAAGAAATCCTGTCATTTGCAGCAACATGTATGTAACTGAGGGTCATTATGTTAAGTGAAGTAAGCCCAGCACAAAAAGACAAATACTGCGTGTTCTCGCTCATATGTCAGAGTTGAAAATGTGGACCTTGTGGAGGTAGAGAGCAGAATTATAGATACTAGAGGCCAGGAATGATGTGTGGGTGGGAAGGGGAAAATGAAGAAAGGTTAGCTAATGGTTATAAACTACAGTTAGACAGAAGTAATAAGTTATAATGTTCTACAGCAGAGGACGGTGACTTTAACAACAATGTATTGAATATTTCAAAATAGCTAGAAGAGAGAAATTGAAATATTTTTGACACATAGAAATGATAAATACTCGAGGTGATGGATACTCTGAACACTCTGACTCGATCATTACACATTCTATGCATGTAACAAAATACCACATGTGCCCCATACATATATATAAATATTATGTATCAATAAAAAATATGATAACCAGGCCAGCCTGAAAGACAAAAATAAAAAAACAAAAGTGAGAAGGGGAGTAACACTACAGGGTACGAATTGGGAGGGGGAACTTTTACTTTTCATTTAATAGCACTTGTACCAATTTTTAAAACATGTATCAAATAGTTTAATAAAAATCATAAATAACCATAAACTAATTGTAATAATAAATCAGTAAGCAAAATTGAGATGATAGGAAGATATGGTTGATGCCTTGAAAGAATGCATTCTCCGTGTCAAGAACTCACAGGCTAAAAGTCTCCTAGCAGAGCTTAGATTTTTACCTGGTGACTAAAACATCATTATTATCTCGAATGCATTCTATTTGTAAAATAGCCAGGAGTCTTCCCACTCCACTAGCCACAATCTCCTGAGAAATTTTAGCCTCAATTTTTCTGGCTATCTTTAAATTTCCTATTTGGAAGCAAAGAGAAAGTCTGAGCTAGAACAGAGTAAAGTAACATCTGCTTGTTTCTCTTGACTGACCTCTGTCATCACTAAGTATCCCATTGAAGCCTATTTTCCTACTTGAGTACCTTCTAATTTATTTTATCTCTGCCTTGTTTGAACTACCAGAGGAATAACAAGATGACAATTACTTTTGATTTTACCTATCACTTTCTTTCTTTGGAATATAATCTTAGTGACCAGGGCAATGAAGGCTACTTATCATCCACTTCTGGAGTGTCAACTGATCTTGGGTGATTATGTTGGGACTACACAAATTCAAAGACCCAGCATAGAAATGATTCCAACAAGGAGGGGAAAGGAAATCAGTTTTATGACGCTAACCCAGAATTTTTCTAGATCTAACAGACTGGCATGCTCTGAACCAGAGAGGAAATGGGAGGTCCATTCAAGAACAGATTGAAATCCTGAGTTGTGGCATTAAATTATGCCCAACCCTCTTGCCTTCATTTCCAGGGTTCTGACAGCAGGAGAGCTTGGTTGTATCCACATGACCTCTTTCAGCTTCAAGTTATAGCTTGAAAGCCTGAAGAAACTGCAGCAGATGGTTGACTTCATGTATCACTGAAAGGCCTGTAGTCCTCTCACATATTTAGCAATTCTGCTAAGCTAATAGAATAAACCCTACTTTGACAGAAGTCCACTTAACAATATATTACTGTGTGAGACAATGTGTCATTGTATGGACAAAATTTAATGTGGTAAAAACAAGAGGCAACCAGACAAACAGATATTTAAGAAAATATACATAGCTACATACCAGAAGTAGGCTACTGTGAAAATAAATTACATCTAAGGCTTCCAAAAATTTCATTAAGAAATGTAATCAACAGAATGGGCTCTTCTACACATGTAACTTATCTCATCTACCATTTTGATGGATTTGACACATAGGCAACAACATGTGTAGTGTAGGTGCTGCCCTTGGAAGGTCAGTGGCAGGGTTTTCAATAAGGATTTTCTTACAATCCCAGAAAGAACATGAGCTCAATAATTGGTATTCAACAGAAAGTAGAAGGCTATTCTTCTTTATAAGCAATTTAGGTAGTCACACATACCAGCAATATAATTTCACAGGACACTTGTAGGAACATTACCCCCAAATGCCCACCACTGCCTCGGTTCCAGACCTGTTGTGGTATTATCCTGTATTCTTCCCTGATGGGAAACTTTATATTTAAATAAGGCAGCTGTCGCAAGAGTAAAGGAAGATAAGAAAAATAATGAGAAACTATATTTGAGGACTACCGTAGTGATACTGAAGAAAGAGACTGTGAATGTCTTATTACCACATATCATTTGTAGAATACACAGTTTACTACAGAACTCAACGTTTTGATTATTTGTTAAAAGTGCCTTTCCGGCCGGGCGCGGTGGCTCAAGCCTGTAATCCCAGCACTGTGGGAGGCCGAGACGGGTGGATCATGAGGTCAAGAGATCGAGACCATCCTGGTCAACATGGTGAAACCCCGTCTCTACTAAAAATACAAAAAATCAGCTGGGCATGGTGGCGCGTGCCTGTAATCCCAGCGACTCAGGAGGCTGAGGCAGGGGAATTGCCTGAACCCAGGAGGCGGAGGTTGCGGTGAGCAGAGATCGCGCCATTGCACTCCAGCCTGGGTAAGAGAGCAAAACTCTGTCTCAAAAAAAAAAAAAAAAAGTGCCTTTCCATCTAGGAAAATTCTCTGATCGGTTCTTCATTTGTCCTGGGAATATCTCTCAAAAGGTACAAAAAACATAGAGAAACCATAAATCTGGATCTAATTCTGAACAGGGTCGACTCTTCTGTTAGACATGATTTTTAAGTCTTTCAATTCAATTCTGCACCTATTTATTGAGCACTCATGATATATTACACAAAGCAGCCTGTTGTACTCACCACTCAGTACAAAGTAGCAAAATATGTGAAGTCAAATATTTAGAGGCATAAAAGACTCTATGTTTAATTTATTCAGCTGTATCTTTTAAACCAGTCATAGATTAGATACGTGAGTGGGGTCCCTGAATTCACTTGGTTTTGTTATCATATCTGCATTACTAACACCAATCAGTGGTTATAAAGAATACAGATTGATTACAGAGGGATTAACAAAAAGGAAAAAAAGTGAATAAGCAAAAATTCATCAAAAATATTATAATAAATTACATGAATATAAGTCGGCTATGCAGATTATGGAATATTTAACTGCTCTTTGCTAGTTTAAAACAAAACAAAACAAAACAAAACTCTATTGAGTGGCTTTGTAAAGCATTTTTAAAATTTTCATCCAAGATACTTCTTTGTTGGCAAATGTGATTCCAAGAAAGTAACTTCCTAAGTCTCATTCACTTCATTAAAACAATCTCTTAAACTCTAAAGGTTCTTAGACGTATCCTGCTATTGCAAAAAAAAAAAAAAAAAAAAAAAAAAAAAATCATGTTTTTTACTCCAACTCCCACTGAAATCTAACATTTTTCTGTACCAAGAACTTCTTATTCTTCAGTGGTTCTGTGACCAAAAAAAAAACAAGTTAAAAAGTAAAATCCTGGCTTTACAAAGTTGATGGTTTAACTGGGCATAAAGATGTGATACACAGATTAGTGTTTCTAGAACCTACGTTATTCTCAGAAACAGCTCTGGAACTTTAAAAAAAATATTATAAATTGTTCTGTTCCAACCCCAGACTTTATGATTTGATTCAGAACTTCTAGAATCTGGAAGTGCATTTCTAAACACTTCATCTATTGCAGTGGAGTACATCTAAAACTCCTAACATAGTCTGAAAAAAAAAAAAAAAAGAAGAAGAAATGAAACTATACAAAACTTACATCCTTAGCTTACAAAGAAAATATCAAAACTTCAAAATATATATAAGTAGAAATAGATACAACAAATCCCAGAAAGCTATCTCTAAAATCCTGATATATAGTTTTGCAGAGAGCAAGAGCAGTTTGGAAAAAAAAAAAAAGTGCAGAAGAGAGAAGGTGAAACCACTACCAGAAAGGAAAAGTCAAAAATAAGAGTGAAAACACCAAAAATGTGTCTTGGTAAATCCAGGCACGGACTTCATGAAAGTTCCTAAATATCTGCTCAGGGTGTGAGGAGACAATCTTAGAAAATTAACATTCCTAGGAAAGAATAACGCAAAAAGGAAGAATGTGGTCGCCTTTGAAAAGCCTGCAGAAAAGTAGAAAAATAAGCGAAAAAGAGAAAGTTAGAATCTGTAAGTAGAAAGTAAAATAAATTAAAATTAAAAATTAAAGGCCATGCAAACACTCTTCTTACTGCTCCCTGCCAAAACAAAAACCAACAAAAAAAGCAAACGAAAAAATTTATAAAATTTTTAAAACATCCATGTAGAAAATCCATATCTCACTACACTGACAAGGTGGACACTCTTGAAATACAAACACAAAAATGCAAATCTCCAGCTCAGTGCACAGAAACATAAAAGCACAAATCATCTCACCTATATAAAATTACTACTAAAAGAAAGTGGAAAATACGAATGCACGTAATTCAAATAACAAAATATTTCTTTGCCCAAAGCATACAATGAAACAGAATAAAACTGAAACACAACAATACAAGCTAAACTAAATATTCTTAATCTGTGTTGGGATGTGAACAAACCAGAAATTTAAAAACTAAAAACAGAAATGGACAAAAAAAAAAAAAATGAAGTAAAATGATAATTGATTCAATGGAAGGAAAAATTACAATAAAAATACAAAATTATGCCAGAAACAAAGACTAAATCATATAGCATCAGAGAATGTAAAAAAAAAAAAAAAAAATAGAAAGACAATAATAGGATTTCAAATGAGATAATACCAATATTAAAAATTAGAAAACCAACAGAAAAGATCAGATTAAAAAGATAAAAAGTGGAAGCATAAAAAATACAATTTACATGTAATTACAGGATGTAACTTACATGTTATAAGGACCCACAATGTACATAGGAAATTGACCCAGTAACAAGATAATATATGAGTAAAATATCATACTTCACAGATTTTCAAAACTCAGTTTTCCAGATAAAATATAAAGTATTTTATAGAAACAAGAGAATTATACCTACAACCAGCCAACAAAGTAAGGCAACAATAGAACATTTTTTTTTTAATATTCTAAAAAAGAAGTGTAAATCAAGGTTTTTATATCTAGCCAATCTACCCATCAAGTATAAAGGCCATAGAAAAACTATTTTAAACATTCAATTAGATTAGAGAATCATGTAACCTTGGGGAATCAACTAGAAAAGGGATTGGCAAATAATTTTCTATAAGGAGACAGAGGGTCATTGTTTTCTACTTTATAGTCCATTTGGCCGCTATTGCTGTTATTCAACTCTAATTCCAAGTGTGAAAGCAGCCATAGACTCTACGGAAACAAATAGGTATGGCCAGATTTGCTCCACAGAAGGTCAGAGGGTCATAGTTTACAGACTTCTATATTAGATGATAAACTTCATTTAACCAAGAGATGACTAAACATATGTCAAATTGTGTTGTTTAATTTTTAACACATTAAATAATGTTAATTATTTACTATGTTAAAGTATGCTTAATGCATAAGTTGCAGTTCTAAAACTAAAACAAATATGAGGGCAAGGGTGAAAGAATCATAATATATATGATACGTACTACATATTTTAAGTGCTGATAAAATATAAATAATACGTATAACTAAAAATGGAAAGAGGCAGAAACTAAAAGAAAACAAAATAAGTTCATGGGTTGTTTTATGAACAAGAGATGGAAACTAAAATATAATGTTAAAAACTGATAACTCAAATAAACACTAAAAAAAAACAGATTAAACAGACCATTTAAAAAGGTATAAGAACAAAGTTAACAGGCAGGCATGGTGGATCATACCTGTAATCCTAGCCCTTTCAGAGGCCGAGGTGGGTGGATCACGAGGACAGGAGTTTGAGACCAGCCTGGCCAACATAGTGAAACCCCATCTCTACTAAAAATACAAAAAATTAGCTGGGAGTGGTGGCAGATGCCTGTAATCCCAGCTACCCGAGAGGCTGAGGCAGGAGAATCACGTGAACTCTGGAGGTGGAGATTGCAGTGAGCCGAGATGGCGCCATTGCACTACAGCCTGGGCAGGCAACAGTACAAGTTGACAATAATAGAAGAAATACAAATGTTCTTTAAAACTAAAAGAAATGTTTTCATTATAAGGTTAAGAAAATGCATCATATAGAGAAAGACAAAAAATATAATACACAGGACTGTAATAAAGTAGTCTACAATCAGTGTGAGCTTAACTCATCCAGTAAAATACATTAAATTTAACTCAAAAAATAAGGCCTAGTTATTGCTATAATCAAGAAATATATCAAAACAAAATAATTCAGAAAGGCTAAAAATAAAGGAATGGGCAAATCTATGCCAGTGAACTGCAGCCAATGAGAAAAGAGAGGTAATGATAATTATGTCAGAAGAAATAAAATTGAAACCAGAAAGCTTTAAACATGAAAAAAGGAGAGTATTTCTTGTTGTGAAAAGCCACAATTCACATGAACATATATCAATTAAGAATATCCAAGGACAAAAAATCTCAGTAATCACTTATATAAAGCAAAACTGACAAGAGATCCAAGGAGATAAAATAAGAAAAAGAAGATGAATTTTTAACACACTACTCTCACTATAAAACAATATAAATGGAAAAAATAAGTAAGCATACTGAATACCTAATGAACATAATCAATAAGGGAGTTCTTATGGATAAATATCAGTTTTTATATCCTAACAACACAGAATATACATTCTTCTCAAGCACATATGACACATTCACAAAAATGGTCATGTATTAGGTCACACACACAAAATCAGTAACTTCCAGGAGTAGAAAAACTATAAACAAAAATATCTGATCACAAAACAAAATAAAAAGAATTAAAAAAAAAACTTTAAATATTTCCACTTAGAAATTTTAAAACCTTCTATTAAATGATACTGAGTGAAAGAATTCTAAAAGATAATAATAATGAAAACATTGTATCATCAAAATACATGGGATGTGTGGGACATATTTATAGTAGCAATCAGAGGAAAATATAAAGCCTTAAAGATATTTATCAATAAAACCAAAAGAATAAAATGTAAAAAATTAATTCTCAACTCAAAATACTTAAGCACTGATACTATATTAGTGACGATATGGAACAACCTAAATATTATCATAGATTTTTAGTGAGAATAAAAATTTTTTAAAAATTGGCAGTTATAAACTTAAAGATGGATTTATCATGAGACCATGTAATATCACTCCTAGCTATTTACCTATAGTGTAATATCAGAGATATATTATAAGACGAGTGATAGCTATAAGGCCCACTCAAACATCTCACAGGGCTTGCACTACATGTCGCTTAGCAGCATGTTGAAACCTGGCCTGGGGATTTCTAGGAGACAAAACCACCTGAGCACAGATGTGACTCTCATAAACCTTAAGACAAAGCTTACCCTTAGAGGAATAGCTTAAACTCCCTTTAAAGAAACACCTGGTAACGGACACAGACTGGATACAGGTACAAGAAAGGGGACTGAATGCCCAAACCCTAACAAGAGTCTCCTGATGGAGACTCTCCCATCGGACTGCCATTGGACCCCCTGGCTGTATCTGGCCTATGCCACGAGCCTGCTCCCACTATGTGTCCTACAAGACTGCTGTAAGAATAAATTGAACATCAGACAGTGTCTAAGACTCCTCTTTGAGGTGAATTGGGCCAAAGAGGAAAATTTTTCCATGGTGATGATGGTTAACTAAGATCCCCCAAGGATCCCAAACACACTATTACTGGAGTGAAATAAAAACATATGTCCACACAAAGACTTGAACGCAAATAAATGTAGCAGCTTCATTTTTAAAAGTAAAACCAAAACAAAACATGAAAATAATCCAAATACTCATCAGTTCGTAAATGGATGAATTAAATGCAGTATAGCCATATGATGGAATATTAGTCTGCAATTAAAAGTAAAAAGCTACTGACAGCATACAGATACAATGATATGGATAAATTCCAAAAGCACCAGGCTTAGAAAAAGCAGACAGATTAGGGCCAGGAGCGGTGGCTCACACCTGTAATCTCAGCACTTTGGGGGGCTGAGGCAGGCAGATCACAAGGTCAAGAGATTGAGACCCTCCTGGCCAACATGATAAAACCTGTCTCTATTAAAAATACAAACAATAGCCAGGTGTGGGGGGTGCATGTCTGTAGTCCCAGCTACTCGGGAGGCTGAGGCAGGAGAATCACTTGAACTGGGAGGCAGAGGTTGCAGTGAGCCAAGATATCATGCCATTGCACTCCAGCCTGGTGACAGAGAGAAACTCTTTCAAAAAAAAAAAAAAAAAAAAAAAAAAAGCAGACAGACTCAAAGGACTACATACAATAGGATTCCACTTACATAAAATTCTAGGCTAAGTAAACTTCATATACTCTTTCCCACTGATAACAACAAAAATTCTTATACAAAATATGTAAAGCAACTATTTAAGGATTCTAAAAAGAAAATAATATCAGGTGAGTTAGAGAGGGAAATAACAACTCAAAGAAACAGCAACATAATCTCTCAAAGAGTAAAGTATTTTTATTGTAATTCCTAGAAAACAATTCAAATAGATGAAGCAAAAACTGATAGAACTGAAAGGAGAAAACTATAAATCCAAGCTTATAGCTGGAGACTTCAAAACTGCTTTTTCAGTGATCAATACAGAAAGTAAAGAGAAAATTGGGAAGCATTAAGAAAATACAAACAATACCAAAAACAACTTAATTGAAAGTTACAGAATATTCTTTCACTGAAAAAAGCAGAATGCATATTCTTCTCAAGAGCACATGGAATATTCACCAAAACACACCATGCCTTTAGTCATAAAGCAAATTTTAACAAATTTAAAAGATTGAAATTATACACAGTACATTCTCTTATTACAATGGAATTAAACTAGAAATTTGTCACAGAAATATAGGAAAGTCTTCAAATGCTTGGGCATTAAACATTACATAATTAAATACTCCAGGAAGAATTCTCGAAGAAAGTGTATTAGTTTGCCCAGGTTGCTATAACAAAAACCATCAACTGGTGGCTTAAACAACACATTTATATCTCACAGTTCAGGAAGCCCAAGATCAAAGATTCAGATCTTGGTGAGGGCTCTCTCCCTAACTTGCAGACAGCCA
Organism: Sapajus apella; assembly: GCF_009761245.1. Lineage (NCBI taxonomy): Eukaryota > Metazoa > Chordata > Mammalia > Primates > Cebidae > Sapajus > Sapajus apella. The sequence continues at coordinate 5,466,016 of NW_022436947.1, forward strand.
CCTTCTTACTGTGTTCTTACATGGTGAAGAAAGAGAAAACTCTGGTCTGTCTTCCTCTTCTTGTAAAGATACTAATCTCAGCATGAGAGTCCCACCCTCATTAATGAAAGGAACTTCTATCTAAGGAACTAGGGGTGAAAATAAATAAATAAATAAAACAAAAGCAATGAGAAAAAAAGGAAAGTTAATGACAAAAGAAGAAATAAATGAAATTGAAAAGAGAAAAACAATAGACAAAAACAATGAAACCAGAAACACATTATTTGAAAAGATCGATAAACTTCTTGTCAAACTGATTGTCCAAATGTAAATTTATCTCATATTCTGACTTATGGGTGGGATCTTTATTTAGGTCTTTAGACTTGTGACCTTAGGTCTTCAGACTTTATATCTACAACTTTATATCTACAACTCCACCTCCATCTAATGTCAGAGAATAGACAATGCAGAAAGTTTCTTCTAAAAAGGGAAAATCATCTTCTAAATGCTGGAATTTCAATATAGCTATTTGATTGTTTAGGACACATACTTAACAAAGTCTTTGGTAGCATTTCTTTAAGATAGAGATAAATCACAAGTTAATCACAGGCATATGAAGAGTAATCCATTGATAAGCTGCATCTTAATTCTGGTGGGTGTCTACACAGGCGCTTTCTCCAGCTTCTGCCTCTCTATGGCCTCCTTCCAGAATCTACATCCTTTGCTTCCCAAAATATAATCTTAACAACTGCCCTGCAATAAGGTCACCCCCACCCCACAAAAAAAGGTTATTTGGCTACAACTCCTTTACTGCAGCAGAAGCTTTCCAACTTCCCTTGATATGTTTTTAAGGTTGCTATTTTTACAACTATTTCAAAACCAGAACATTTCTAACTTATGAAAAATCTTCAGTTGTTTCACAGCTCTGTAGATCTATGATCTCAAGGAATTTCCAACTAAGATGCCTGAGGGGGAAGAGGAACACAAATAAATACAAAGTATAGCAGACAATCTAGGCCTATGAGAAATACTAAAATTCCTGTGGTACCAGTTATGAATACTACAGAATTTTAGAGAAAGGAAGATGAGTGAGAATTGGAATGGCCTTCATATGTCAGGTTGTACCTAGAGGAAAACACAAGGTGCTCGGAAAATGGGAACCACAGGAATAAAAGCACAGCAATAGTAATATCCAAGGAGCAGGAAAGAGACTAGCATGACGAGAGCACAGATTGCATATTCAAGGGGAAATACAGTTTGAGAGACTTGAAATCAAGAAAACGAGTTCAGACTGGGCACAGTGGCTCACGTCTGTAATCCCAGCACTTCGGGAGGCCAAGGCAGGCAGATCACCTGAGGTCAGGAGTTTGAGATCAGCCTGGCCAACATGGCGAAAGCCCTTCTCTACAAAAATACAAAAATTAGCAGGGCATTGTGGTGGGTGCCTGTCATCCCAGCTACTCAGGAGGCTGAGGTGGAAGAATTGCTTGAACTCAGCGGGGCAAATATTGCAGTGAGCCAAGATCAGGCCATTGCACTCCAGCTTGGGTGACAGAGCTAGACTCTGTTCCCCCTCTCCTAAAAAAAAGGAAATGAAAGGAAAAAAGAAAAAAAAGACAGTGGGAAACAGGTGCAGAGAAGTGACAGACAAGGAAGTGGTTTGAACAGAAGGTGAATGGAGTAGAGGATGCATTGTGCTTAGAGGAAGTTTGACACCAGGTAGGCCACCAGAAGTTATCCCAGGATGGCAGAAATGGAAAGAGAAAATAAAAGATGCAAAATTTTTTCAAAGATGGTACTGAATGTACTTCATGAGTGGGAGCAGGAGATAAAGAAGCATTTCAGTTTCTGGGAGAATATGACTAGGTAAATTTTAAAAGCAGCAAAACAAAGACAGAAAATAGAGGAACTAATTGTGGGAGAGATAAGGGGATGGACACTGATTCTAAGGTGATGACAACATTCTTGAGTGACAATGTTCTTTCTCAGCAGAGATTAGAGTACCAGAACAGGATCATAATTATCTACATAAACATGACAAAGTCACAAAAAATTGATGCCATGGGGAAAACTGTTAGTGACGACGAGGATTAAAATCTTTTTTAAAAAAACTATTTATTTTTGCAATTAATAAGACAATTTATATATTTTTTATCATTTTTTGTCTTCAACTTTTAAGTTCAGGGATACATGTGCAGGATATGTAGGTTTGTTTCATAGGTAAACATGTGCTATGGTAGTTTCTGCACAAATCATCCCATCACCTAGGTATGAAGCCCAACATCTATTAGCTATTCTTCCTGATGCTCTCCCGCACCCACAATCGGTCCCAGTGTGTGTTGTTCCCCTCCTTGTGTCCATGTGTTCTCATCATTCAGTTCCCAATAATAAGTGAGAACATGCAGTGTTTGGTTTTCTGTTCCTGCATTAGTTTGCTGAGGATAATAGCTTCCAACTCATTCCATTTCCCTGCAAAGGACATGATCTTGTTCCTTTTTATGGCTGCATAATATTCCATGGTGTATATGTAACACATTATCTTTATCCAGTCTATCATTGATGGGCATTTAGGTTGATTCCATGTCTTTGCTATTGTGAATAGAGCTGCAATGAGCATATGTGTGTATGTATCTTTATAGTAGAATGATTTTTATTTCTTTGGGTATATACCCAGTAATGAAATTGTTGGGTCAAATGGTATTTCTGCCTCTAAGTCTTTGGGGAATTGCCACACTGTCTTCTAAAGTGGTTACTAATTAACATACACTCCCACCAACAGTATAAAAGCGTTCCTTTTTCTCCACAACCTCACCGCCATCTGTTGTTTTTTGACTTTTTAGTAATAGCCATTTTGACTGATGTGAGTGGTATCTCATTGTGGTTTTGATTTGCATTTCTCCAATGATCAGTGATGTTGAGCTTTTTTTCCATGTTTGTTGGCTGTATAAATGTTTTCTATTGAGAAGTGTCTATTGATGTCCTTTACCCACTTTTTAATGGAGCTGTGTTTTTAATGCAAATTTCAAAGTTTTTCAAACATCCAATGAGGAGGGAAGGAAAAAGACGAGCTTGTACAGAAAGCAGAGGAGGAGTTTTGACAAATAGGTTAAAAAAGAAAAAACTTTAAGAAAGTTATTGTTTGTCAGTGGTGTCCAATGCTACAAAGGTATCAAAGAGAATGAGGATGGAAGGAAAACACTAAGCTTAAGAATTAAAAAGTTATGGCCAGTGGTTGCCAGGGCCCAGGGGTGAGAGGAATAAGGAGTTCTTGTTTAATAGGTATAAAGTTTTAGCTTTGCAGGATGAAAAAGTTCTGGAAATGGATGGTGGTGATGATTACATAACAATATGAATCATCTTATTGTCACTATATCATATTGTTATAGTTCATGAATATCATTGAGCTATCACTTGAAAACATTAAGAAGGTAAATTTTATATTATAAGCATTTTACCATACACAAAAAATAAAAGTTATGCCATTTCCTATGCAAACATCTATAACTTATTGTGTTTTACATTGTTGTTATTTTTCATTTTAAGAGGTAGGTTCTGTTTTTTCTGCTTGTGGGTAAGAAAATAATCAGTTAATTATATTAGATTACCCAGGAGCTCCCAGTGATCAATAGTTATTTAGACATTTTTCTCATCAGAGAAAAAATTCCTTTTGAAACAACTTTTCATAAATATTTCTAATATATAAAAAGAAAAGAAGCATAAATTCCTCATAAAATCCAAGTAATTAAATCTTTTGTCTGCAAATTTCCGGGGAACATAGATGCCATATTCATCCCAGTCTCTAAATCTTACATTTCTATTCTAACTCTCTCATATTGAGGACAAAGAAATTGGAGCCCGGAGGCTGAACGATATGCAGATCACCCACAGTCCTGGCAGAAGGGCTGGGACAAGGACCCAGGCCCTGCTCCATGTGCTTTCTGCCATGTCATGCTCTTTCTGAAGTGAGTTTTTCTCATTAATAATTCTGTAAATTTGTGTAGGAGTCTTCTATAGGAATTACATTGATAAAAGTCCCTTTAAAAAATTTCTTGTTCTAGAAACAGGAAACAGACTACTATATTTCAAATTAATTGTGTTAGAATGTTACTCATTTCAACCAGTCTGTAGTCTATAAATGACCGTAAGGCATAGTTATTATGCTGTGCTCAGAAAGTACTTGTAAATAGCGCTAATCACTTAATTAGATATTATTAACAAAATTACTGTATAATGTAAGCTATTATCATTTCTAACCATAGAAAATTTTATGGCTTATCATTCCTAAACTACTTCTGCCTAAAAAACCATTCAGAACACTGAAGAAGAAAAAATGCAAAAATAAACAGGTGAGGGTCACATGACTATTCTTTCCTACCTGTTGTTCTCACACTGACTTATTTCTTGGTGTTTATAAAATTACTGATTTGTTGAATTTTGTTTAGCACCATAACATCTTTGTTTTCTCCTATGAATTACTATGTCTTATTAAAAAGGAAAAAGTAATTTCACCTGCTTTCACCTTCTTGGATATAACCAATAACACACAAATACTTGAGAATGCAGAATAATGTTTCTTTCAGCAGGGTCAACCCAGTGCCTGAATATGGACTAAACATTTTTCTCATAATTAGATGCTTTGCATTCATTTGAATAGTACAGGTATTCCTTGTTATGCTTGGGATTCCAGGCTCCCGTGTATATCAAAATCTACAGATGCTCAAGTCTCTGATATAAAATGGGACAGTATTTGCATATAACCTACACACATCCTCCCACTTTTTTTTTTTTTTTTTTTGAGATGGAGTCTCACTCTGTCTCCCAGGCCTGGAGTGGAGTGGCACTATCTCAGCTCAGCTCACTGCAACCTCTGCCTCCCAGGTTCAAGCAATTTCCCTGCCTTTGCTTCCCAAATAGCTGGGATTACAGGCATATGCTACCAGACCCGGCCAATTTTTATATTTTTAGTAGAAATGGGGTTTCACTATGTTGGCCAGGCTGGTCTTGAACTCCAGACCTTGAGTAACATGACTGCTTCATCCTCTCAAAGTGCTAGGATTTTAGGCATAAGCCACCATGCCCAGCTCTCCCATATACTTTAAATCATCTCTAAATCACTTATAATACCTAATACAATGTAAATGGTGTATAAATAGTTGTTACACTATTTTTTACTTATAATTTTTTTATTGTTGTATTTTTATTTTTATTGTTTTTTTCCCCAACATTTTTGATCCATGGTTGGTTGAATCCAAGGATGCGGAACCCACACATAAGGAAGGCTGGCTTACTCACACCTTCTGACATTACCGTGGTAAATGAATGTTTTGTGGTGTGGGATGAGGGTGGCTCTGCAACCATAATGAAATTCGTCCCTCTGAGAATTCAGCTTAACTCTCAGCCAAATCATTGCTGGCCACTCTTGAGACCTGGTTCAAACAAACAATTGTACTTGGCAGTCTAGGGAGATGGGGAGTGAAATCGTTGAGTTACAGAGTGAGAAAAGTCACTTTAAGTTGTGAATATAGCATATACCACATTTAGAGAGACTAAGAAAAAGTTTGCCCCTCAAAGTTGATGTTTTTTATCAAAAAGAAGAAAAATTTCTTTAAGTTATATAAAATAAAAATTGGATTTATGGCCTGGCGCTGTGTCTCGCCCCTGTAATCCCAGTGCTTTGGGAGGCTGAGGCAGGTGGATCATGAGGTCAGGAGTTTGAGACCAGCCAGTGAAGCTCCGTTTCTACTAAAAATACAAAAATTAGCCAGGCATGGTGGTACATGCCTGTAATCCCAGCTACTTGGGAGGCTGAGGCAAGAGAATCACTTGAACCCAGGAAGCAGAGGTTGCAGTGAGCTGAGATCACTGGAGGGCACCACTGCCCTCCAGCCTGGGTGACAGAGTGAGACTCTGTATCAAAAAAAAAAAAAAATTAAATTGAATTTATGTATCTGTCAAATAGGGCAGAAAAGATCAGTTACTAGCCTGCATTCAGTAATAGAGTCACATTTCATGTAATGGCATAGAATGTGTAACTTAACTGCGTGGGGTCCTCACTGTGATGGGCTGGAATGTGGTACACATCTAAATCTCAGTAATTTCCATGCAAGGCTGTGTCATTCTGGTAGTTAGGGCTGGGCTTAGGGTATGAAAGTAAAACATGTCCTCAAGCACCATCAGGTAATACAGCATAGAACACTACTTCCACAAAAAATATGTTGGGTTTTTCTTAAAATTTTTAAAATAATAATGTGAATTGGGCTATAAATAGCCAAATTTTATTTGCCAAAACACAATAAAAAGACTAGCTCCTTGAAGCAAAAAAATGGAAGCGTTTTTGAGTCAAAGAAAAAATAATCAAAACTGAAATTTCTGACAATTTAGAAATTACTGAAAAGGTGGCTACAATATTTTTTGTGAAAAAGATCAGAGGTAAAATCATAGCCATAAATACTTTTACTTTTTTATGCTAGATAATGCTAGTTTAAACATTTTTTTACTATATAATGGTTGTACATATTTTAGGGATATATGTGATGTTTTAATACCTGTATACGATGTGTAATAATCAAATTAGGGTAACTGGGAATCCATCACCTCAAACATTTACCTTTTCTTTGTGTTTAGAACAATTTCTTTTGTTTATGACAATTCTTCTCTTCTAGCTATTTTTATATATTAAATTACTGTTAACTATAATTTCCCCACTGTACTATCAAATACTAGAACTTATTTCTTCTGTTTTTTTCCCTATTAACCAACTTCTTCCCCCCCCATAAGAAGTAATGTGATAAGCATTTACCTCAAAAAATTAAGAAAAACCAACTCCAAAACATTAAAATATGGCCACTAAACCTATGTAACATCTAATGCATGTCCATAAAATAGAACACTGTGGACATTCTGTTTAATTAGGCACCCATTAGGTCCTACTCAGTACTATATGTACTGAAATGGCATATGTCCAAAAGGCGTTACATGAAGAGTCCAAAATATAGAATTACTAACATGGTATGCCACCATTTAAGTTGATTTTTTTCTTTCTTTTTCAGGTGAAAATGCATGTCAGTTCCTAGATCATCTATAAATCAAAACAAGAAAAGGATGGGAAGTGGAGAACTGAAGGTCAGGAATGGGAATGCCATATATTTTACATTTTGTACCTTTCAGAGCTTTTTTGATTTCTATGAGAATCTATTATTTAATCAAGCATATAAATTTAAAAGTGGTCGGGAAGGAGCTACACCTCACAGCTCATTTTTTATTCCCTTTGAAGACAGACAGAGTTCCTCTTGGCCATAGGCTCTCCCTTCCCTTTCCTCTTCAACCCACTCCACCTGAAAGCCAAGTTTTCTCTCCCTTCAAGACCCCCTAGTCAATGTAGGAAGGCCTCACAGACCACGAGGTCAGCCCAGTCACCATTTTCTCTCATAACCTCATTTTCAGATTGGATACGTAAGCCTCTATGTTCATAATGTCTATTTTCTCTTTTTCCTTTGGTTCCCACCCACACTCTTTCCAAAATCAGTACCATGGCCGGGCATGGTGGCTGACATCTGTAATCCCAGCACTTTTGGAGGCTGAGGCAGGTGGAACACAAGGTCAGGGGTTCGAAACCAGGCTGGCCAACATGGTGAACCCAGTCTCTATTAAAAATACAAAAATTAGCGGGGCATGGTGGTGGGCACCTGTAATCCCAGCTATCTGGGAGGAGGCTGAGGCAAAGAATTGCTTGAACCTAAGAGCCGGAGGTTGCAGTGAGCCACGATCACACCACTGCACTCCAACCTAGGTGACAGAGCAAAACTATGTCTCTCTCTCTCTCTCTCTCTCTCTCTCTCTCTCTCTCTCTCCATATATATATATATATATATCTCAGCACCATGTGCCTATACAGGGGTATTCTTGAGTAAAATATGTGCAGTTCCCAGAGGCATTGACTCTTTGTCATCAACATTGACATATTTCCCTTCTAAATATTTTAAATGTTTTAGAGTATTTCTTAAGTCTACATATGTCCATGGCTCCATGCAAATTATTTAATGCCCATGAAAGTAATGCAGTAACAATTTGTGTCTATGTGAAATTATTCAGTAGGTATGTATAATTCTTTAAGATGGCTAAAAACTCGATCTACCAAAGACAGAAACAAATTCAATGATATTGCAACTTACAAAAAGCAGTATTTCCTATAGTTTGAATTTTTAGCCTTTTTGCTTAATTCTTCTACTTATATTTTGTATTCACACTTTAATTTCATATTTACTGTGCACTTGAGCGTCTCTCAGCATCAGGAGAAGTGATTTGCCCTAGCTCCCCAAAATTCTGCCCCCAGTTTTGATTCCAACCGAAAATGGTTCAGAAGTTGACATGTTACTACCACTGCCTGGTTATTAAGAGAAGATGCCCTCAGGAGTGGGATAGCAATGTGACAATCTTGAGGCCTGGTTCTCCTGTGTAAGATGTGAGGCAATATTCTTTCCTTACATAAATAATGAAGGAGTACTACGTGTAAAGTTGGGCTGAGTTCCCTGCATGTTTTTATGTTTACATTGGAAATAATTACGGATCATCTTTCCCATAAGCCATCAAATAAATCTATCCTGCCTGGGATTTTTTTTTTTTTTAATTTCTGGGTACCATCTGTTTCAGTTTGGGCTGTTACAACAAAGTAGAATGGACTGGGTGGCTTACAACAGTGCAAATTTGTTTTCTCACATTTCTGGCATCTCGAAGTCAAAGATCAAGATGTGGGCAAGTTTTGCTCCTACAGAGGCCTCCCTTTTAAGCTTGTATGGCCGCCTTCTTGTTGTGTCCTCACACTGGCTTTCTTCTGTGTGCACACTTGTCTGTGTCTCATTCCCCTCTTCTTAAGAGGACAACAGTCAAATTGCATCAGAGCCCACACATATGACCTCATTTTATCTTAACTACCGATTCAAAGGTCTAATTTCCAAATATGATCACATTTTGAGGTCCTAGGTTTAGAATGTCAACATATAAAGTTAGGGGGAAGAAGCAATTCAGTCTCTAACATTGACAAAAATATGTTAAAGTCTAACTATCATATTGTCCTCTAGAATTATGTCATGGGATATAACTAGGTGACATTTTACAATGGGGTTCTTTTCATACTTTTTAATTAAGGCTCTTTGGATTGTATGAGTATAATTTCATTGACTTCTACATATAAAGCACAATTAGGCAGTGTTTCAGTGTACAATCTTTTGATAAGTTATTTGAAAAAAAAAAAAGGGGTCCTAATAATTCTTCAGCCTGCATCCATGTTATTCTACAGTGCTCTTCCAAATTGAGGCTGGTCATAGTCATATGACTTACTTTGACCAGGTAGACATTAATAATGGAAACATAAGCAGAGGATTTAAAATCACCTGTGAATTGGAGCTTGTCCTTTTGATGTCTAGGAACCTTTTCAACCGTATGAATAAGCCCAGGATGCAGGATGATGAGAAACGCATGGCTCATCTGCTCCCTAACCACAGCCAATGGCCAACCAAGCCTGAGAATGGGAGCCAACTGGTGTGAGTATAGCCAAGATCGGCACAACACCACCCAGCTGAACTCAGCCCAAACTGCCAACTCATGGAATCATGAGCTAAATTAATGGTTGTTGTTTTAAAGCAACAAAGTTTTGAGGCAGTTTGCTCGAAACTTTGTTGCTTTAAAACAACAACCATTTTGCAGCAAAACCAAAGCAATACAATGATAACCACGGAACTAAGAATCTCACGGCTGGCTTACTTAAACACAAATGAATAAAATTAACACTTGCATGTTAAAGCATCAACAACAGAGTTGGTTAACATCTTCAGAGATTAAAGAAAAGACATCAAAAGTGAACTAATACATATTTAATAGGCTACATGATAGCCAAGATGGATTAGTATATGCCACAGCCAAAATATTGGCCAAATTATGTCAGAATAACTCAAAAAAGGTGCCAGGTGCAGTGGAGCATGCTGTAGTCCCAGCTACTCTGGAGGCTGAGACAGGAGGATTGTTGCTTGATCATGCCTATGGGTAGCACTACACTCCAGCCTGGGTAAAACAGCGAGACTCCCATCTCTAAAATAAAACTTTCAATCAGGTGCGGTGGCTCATGTCTGTAATCCCAGCACTTTGGGAGGCCGAAGCAGGTGGATCATGAGGTCAGGAGTTCAAAACCAGCCTGGCCAAGATGGTGAAACCCTGTCTCTACTAAATATACAAAAAAAAAAAAATTAGCCAGTTGTGGTAGTGGGCACCTATAATCCCAGCTACTCAAGAGGCTGAGGCAGAGAATTGCTTGAACCCGGGAGGCAGAGGTTGCAGTGAGCCAAGATCGTGCCACTGCACTCCAGCCTGGCAAAAGAGTGAGACTTGGTCTCCAAAAAGACAAACAAACATAAAACACAGTTGTCCCTTGGTATCTGCAAGGAATTCGTTCTAGGACTCCACTCCTCAACCCCCGACAACCCACCCAACCCAAATATCAAAATCTGAGGATGCTTATTTCTCTGGTATAAAATGGGGTAGTATTTGCATATAATCCCATTCACATGCTCCAGTATGTCTTAAAACATCTCCAGATTTGTTAGAATACCTAATATAAAGTAAATGCTATAGAGTTGTAGTACTGTATTGTTTTTATAATATTATTTTTTACTGTTGTAACGTTATTTTTATTGAATTTTTTCCCAAATATTTTCAATCCAGGCTTGCCTGAATTTGTAGATGTGGAATCTGCAGATATGGAGGGCCAACTGTATGAAGACAGATCTGGCCAAAATCACAGCTGCTTCAGTGAAACATGACACCATCTTACAGGATTCCCTTGCGAAATGCAGTAAGTTATAACTAACTTGAATGAAGACTAATATAATTCGGTGGTAGAAATCAGAATTATAGACTACTTAAAAGGAGTATACCATAGCATTTTAAGTTATACAAATCAATGGCTAACAAAGTGTGGCCTTCTGAGGCAGGCAATTCCCTATGTAAAGCCTAGCTCAGCAGCTCTAAGGAGTGGCTAATTGTTCATTGTTAATTTGTGTCACCTAGATAAATTAGTCTGTCTGCTCAGGTAGGAAAAGACAGTGGCCACAAAGCCAAAATTGGAGTTCAATGACCAGATGTGCCAGTTCATGATGAGGGTCCCCAGGGATGCACTAAGAATGCAGTGCCACCTGAGGCTCCTCACTATGAGAGATAAAAACTGGCAGAACAGTTCAGTGACAAAAGAGCAGAAATAACTGCATACAGTGAGGATGACTGTATAATACATTGTCCAAACTGAGACAGTTCTGGGAACAAAAAGGGGTGCCATTAATAATTTTGCTGATACCACAGGTGCAAACTGGAACTGTCCCACTTTTGAAGTCAAGAGTTCGTGAGCTCTTTATCATACATAAATAAGTATCATAATCAAAGAGAATCTGAAAGGAAAATAGTGTAAAATCATACAAGGAGCCAAAGAGGAAGTAGGTAGAAGACTGTGACTTTGGGAAAAAAATGTCTAGAGTCATTCCTTGGGGAAAAGGCAGCCCACACTCTCTATATCAAGGAAGATTTGTAGCTTCAAAACATCCTGAAAACTGGTCAACTGCCACAGGAAGAAGAGATGCATCATAGTAACTGGTGACTCACTGCTGAGGTTCAACTGCTTGTGAAATAAACCAGGCTGGATAAACAGTGAACAATGGACACTGCTGCTATCAGGAACTCACTCATGGTGTTTTGTTTTGTTTTGTTTTTTTTGAGACAGAGTCTCACTCTGTTGCCCAGGCTGGAGAGCAGTGGCGTGATCTCAGCTCACTGAAACCTCTGCCTCCCAGGTTCAAGGGATTCGTATGCCTCAGCCCCTCAGGTAGCTGGGATTACAGGTGCCTGCCACTATGCCCAGCTAATTTTTGTATTTTTAGTAGAGATGGGGTTTCACCGTAACACACACTTATCATTGTGGTAAAAACTAGGAGGAAAATGAAAAAAAGGATGTAAGAGACTGTATCTATGAGTGGTGAGTAAAATGATGAATAGTTGATATGGAAAGGCCTAACAAGATGACTTTTGAGCTGAGGCTCAGAAGTAGAACTGGTGATGCAAAGACCTTGGGGAAAGAAACATTTCAGACAGAAGAAACAGCTGGTACAATAAGTTCTACAGCGAGAAGCAGCAATGTGGTTGGAATAAAGGGAAGGAGGGAGAGTGACAGAAGATGAGATTAGAGAATTGTGGGGGTGGGTGCAAATAATGTAGAAAATTAGGGGATTTTATTTGAGTGTACCAAAAAGTAATTAGAAATTCTTTGCAGAAGAGAGACATGATTCAATTTACCTTTTAAATACCCTGATTGCTCCCTGAGGAACATGTAACCAGAAAAGAGAAGAATTTGAAGAACAGTTAATACACTGCTGGAATAGTCTGTCAGAGAGATGATTTCGACTAGTACAGATAGAGAGAAGGCATTTGGTTTGGTCTCTGTTTTTTGTTTTTTTTTTTAATGATTGGGATCTGGAGCTTGTAAGAAAGAGACACACACAAAAAAAAGGTGGCATTTACCCAGCCTAGTAAGAGAATGGTGCAATAAACTGAGAGAGTAGAAATTGGGGAAAAAGCAGGTTTACTTCTGCCTTGCACGTATTAAACATGAGATGGCCATTAAACTTCCAAATGCAGACATCAGAACAGTAGTTGTATAAATGGCTGCAAATATCAAGAGAAAGCCCAGAACTGGAGTTATAAATTTTTGAATCGTTTAATATAAATGTCATTTAAACCAAAGTACTAAATGAGATTAGGTATGGGGAAAAAGAAAATAAAGAAAAGCTAACTGCGTGGCACTCCGTTTAAAATTTAGAGCCTGCATTGAAGGAGTCATCATAGGCAACAAGAAAAGAGTAGCCAATGAGATAGAAAGAAAACAGAAATTTTGGTGTCATCAAAGCCAAGAAAAGACAAAGCATTAAAAAAGACAGGGCCATCTGCTACATATGCGTGCTGCAGAGTGATTAAGAAGAAGACCACGTACACACAATCTTTGAAGTTTGCAATATAAGGATTAATAATGATATGACAAGGTAAGTTTCAATAGCATAGTAAGGACAGGTACTCTACTACAGTAGATTGAAAGGTAAAGAATTAGACTGTGACTTCAGACACATATTTCTGAAGTGTTGCTGTAACTCCTTGATGAATAACAGTGCTCATAGAATCTGGTCCTGGAGACTCACTTCTGTGTCTCTGGGTAGCTTAGCAGGGAGCTGCCTCAAGAAGTCCAAGTTAGCTCAACAGAAGAGCACCAGTTACTGAAATCCAAAAGTTTTCTCCTTCCACTGAGACTACTTTTTGAATAAAAAGCACTCATGCTTACATTGTTATCTCCATAAAGGGTTGACAAACTATGGCCCTGTGGGTCAAATATGACTCATTATCTGTTTTGTAAATAAAATTTTATTGATATGCATATTAGCTATGGCTGCTTTCATACTATGATGGCAGAGTTGACTAATTGCAACAGAATCTGTGGCTCACAGAGCTAAAATATTTACTCTTTAGGCCTTTACTGAAAATTTTTGCCAGCTTGGAACTAGATAACAAGTTCTTAAAAACATGCAGTCTTTATAAAAATACAATCTTTATAGATATCTTTAGATAGTCTCTATAAGTATGGAGAGCATCGCAGGTGCAAGGTCCTCTCCACTGTATCATTGGCCATGGTGCATTCAGTTCAGCTAGGCCCAGGTTGGAGCAACAACTTTCTGACAAAAAAAAAAAAAAGTACTTAAGTAATTGCATGTGCTCTGCTACTTCTCTGCTTTTGCATTTTCCCCTCCTAAATCTGATTTTATATCTGCATCACATTAACTATAATGACCTATGTCTAGGATCCCTTTGCCACATGAAAGGCAATGATTGAACTATTTCTTCCACATTGTATTTGGGCTTTAAAAGGAAATAATAATATTGGAAACAAATTATTGGAGAATATATTTTAAGTATAGCTATAGATGATGTAGATTAGATGCCGACACAGATAGATATATGTAAATGATACAGATATGGATCAGATATAGATATAGGTAAGTTTTCTAGACTAAAACTTAAAGCTCCACAAACAACAAGGCTTTGCCTAGGGATGTTGATTATGGCTAATAGAGATATTTGACTGAGGTCCTAAGGCCCCGAATCTTGACTAGCTAACACTGTAGCTGGTAATACTGTGTAGGGAGGGAGCATTAGGCACAGAAAATACTCCAAGGAAATAAAACACACTATTATTAGTTAATTATTTGGAATCTAAATATCAGTGTAAGCTACTGTCTTGGTAAACTGGATGCTAAAGGTTCAGGGGGGTTTGGTGTTCAAATTACCACTTCTCATGTGTCCCCTCCAGGAGACAAACATAAATAGCTAAAGTTAAGATCAAACTACCAGCTTTACTGGCAATAAACCTGGATGAAAGACAATTCCAAGGCCTTTTATGTCTTTCCCTGTGGCATCAGAGCCACAGTGCAGTGGCTATGTCATTGTTGATGAGGTTGTAGCAGATCCAAGTACTCCCCATTCTCATTAATTGAATTTGCCTCACTCTCCCTATTTGAGTAAGAAATTGGATACAAGTTTCTCTTATACTGTTACCTTCTGGAGAATGTAACAGCAGCCTCCATATGTAAATATAAGGATAGGACTGTGATATGTCCCCTAACACTGGACTGGATGAGCTATGGGCATTACTTGCAATGGTTAGCTTTAGGCTTTAACTGAAATGAGCCTGAAAGACTTATTTCTCACATCTCTAGAACCAGGTTCGCCTAAACAGTCCTTACCAGGCCCCCTCCTCTCTTGTTACCCAGTTAATCTAGGTCTTCCATGACCAAGAATTCTTTCCGTATAGAAGTGCACCCCAGACTATTAGGCAGGGAAGAAAAAATAAGGAGAAAAAAGGCTCCAATGATGTCATCCAGTCCTGAGAGGGAGATTTTATGATGAAGACATATATTGGGACACTTCTTTGTTGCCTTTGGAAAGAGAGATTAGGCATGTACCCTTGACTTCTACCTAGAGGTTATAAAATGCCTCGGACAGAAAGTATATCATCATGACTGAAAAGATAATAATTTGTTATTCTGATTGAGAAGAATTTAAATAGAAATTTAAGAGGAAGATGAGATATTCTATTAAAATAGGGGAAATATCAGACCTTACTTCTGATATTAAAAAAAAAAAAGATTAATAGTAAGATGGGTCTCTTAGTATTGAAAAAAAAAAAAAAACATAGTTGAAAGTACAAAAAATCTACATCTATTTTAGCAGATATACCAGTGCATACAATGTAGGTTAGGGGAAAAAGTCAAGGCGAACTTAAGACTTAGCAGAGAAGATCAATTTTACCTTGTAAATATCCCTGAGACTTGGTGGTATAGAGTTCATTATGAAGATAGTGATCAAAAGGTGTATCTTGTTCAAAAGAAATCAATCAGGTAAAAAAAGGAAGCAAAATAAAATTACAGTTTAAAGAATGTGTAACGGAATATATACAAATGTGAAGGTGTCAATGCCTAGAAACCATCTGAGTGAAGAAAAAAAGAGAGAATTCCAGGTAGACTATCACAGTGGGAGTGTTCTGTAAGAGGGTGTTGCTGCATGAGTACATATTTAATGTATTTCTGAAGTCAACAGAAAAACTGAACTTGAGCTTTGTCAGAGATACAAAGAGTGTTGAGGGTGACAATATTTCCCTACCTTCATGATTCCATGAAATAACTTCTACTCCAGGAAAGGACAGCATGTCAGTAAAACTTTTATTTATTCTCCCAACCCCTAATTCACTTTCTTACATAGGAAGAGGAATGAGCTATCCAACTGATATAAGAGAATCTGACAATTAATTTACTTTTCTGATTGGAGCAATATAATGACATAAATGTCCAGTGACACACATTGGCTTTATCTCTTTGACCTCTTTTTCAGGATTTGATACAGATGAGACAGTGTTTTCTCTTCTGGATGAATAACTTTCTGTCTGGATAGGAATTCCATCTAGATGTTATGGCCCTGACAACAAGAATATCATGGTGACTGATAATTATCTGCCTTAGAGACTCTTCTTCCCATGAGAAGCCCCACAATCCAAATTTATGGAATGGGTCTCAGAAAGTACAATTGTGGCTGTAAGTCCAAGCCCCCTGCTCCAGTCCAGAAATAGTAATAATAAAGTGAATCTATTGACCTCTTATGTCTGTCATTTGTGTCTATTTCTCTGTTGGACCCCTATAATCCTAATAATGAATACTTGAGTTATTTCTGTTTTAGACTGTTTCAGATAACCCAAAACACAACTCCATTTAAATATTATTTTCAGAGCTCTAGACACACAGCTCACCTTGGTCTTAAGTTGCCTATCTTTTTGAGAGATCTAAATCCTACATCCTTTATAGTCTAGCTTAGATGCCATGTACATCTTTGACAACTATAGCCAACCATAAGTTTTCTCGAGATTTTAAATTCATTAGAGCAGGAATAAATGAATCATAAATGTCTTTGTACTTCACCATCTTCACTTTCAAGCCATTTTTTCCTATATCTGTCAGCCAAGCTAGGAGCCGCAGCCACGCTTGCCTCCTCCCTCCCATCCCTGCTCCCCCATATTTTGGATGACAGTAAGTTGGATGACATTTGTCCTATCCTAGTCCAGTCAATGCCCATTGTCCCAGCATAAGTATTAAATGCCAACTTTTACTCTCAAAATTACCTTTTATAAAAGGTAAATTCTATGTGCACCCTAAACCCATATCCAACCTTGCCTTCTTCCTGTGTCTTAAATTGAGGCCTTCTTTATCCCTGTTCTTAAAATACAAGTCCTAGTTCATACTTTTCATCAGTCTCATTACTATAACAGCCTTCTAATCACTTTTAGAGGCAAGACTTCAATTCTGCCTTCCATATCTGCCAGGGTAGTCAGTCTAAAACTCAAATCTTTTCACGTCATTGCCTTATTTAAAACCCTTCTACAGCTCCCCATAGATGAGCCCCAACTTCAATGTCTGGTCTTTGATTATCTTTAATATCCTATCAATTTCTTTTTATAAGTCAAACATTAGTTACACCAAAATGCAAGTGTTTACACACCGCATGCTGTTGGTCTTTGCCTAGCCTGTCTCCTTTACCTGAAATGCCCTTTCCTCCCTTTGCCATCTTTCCCCACGTATCTGGTTAACTTCTGTTTATCCTTCAGGACTCAGCACAAGCATCAGCTCTTACCAGACAGCTTCCCTCGCCACCCACGACAACCCCTGGTTTGGATGACAGGACCTTCCTCTATATCACCATAATAACTTGGTTTCATCTCTCTTGAATTTAGAGTACAGTATTTCTATGTTTGTTTCTTTCTTAAAGTAAGAGACATTTGAGAATAAACAACCACTTATTCTTGATTTGGGAGACCATGGCCCCAACACAATACCAGTTTATAGTGGGTGATCCACAAATAATTTTTACAATATTCATCACAAAACATTTTACATATACAGAGAAAAATAATACTGTAAGCCCCTACATAGCTGTCACTTGGATTCTGTCATCATTTTTGAAAACTGCTCTATTACATATTTATTCATTTCTCTAATCATTCATCAATCCATCTTGTTTTTAATACGTTTCAAAGGAAATCGAAGACATTGATATGTTTCCCTCTAAATCTTTCAGCATGCATATTAACTAAAGTTCATTAGTTGCTTATATTTTTTTCTCTTAATAAAAGATTTGCATACAATGAAATGCAAAAATTCTAAGTGTACATTTGCTGGGTTTTGACAAATATAGATATATAAACTATTTATTCTTGGTTGAATTGTGTTTGCATCTTTGTCAAACAACTATTGACTATAATTGTGTGGATCTATTTCTGAGCTATTTCATTACATTGATCTGTCTGTTCTTTTGCCAATATCACCTTGATTGCTATACCTTCATAGTAACTCTTGAAATTGGTCATTTCTGTCTGTTACCATCTTCTTTCAGCCTAAAGAACTTCTGTCAATGCTTGTTCTAATCCAGGTCTACAGTAGAAAATTCCCTTAGTTTTCTTTTACCTAAAAATGTCTTCATTTTGCATTTATTCTTAAATGATTTTTTACTTCTGGATATGGATTTCCAGGTTAACAATTTTCTCCTTCAGCACTTTGAGTATTTTGTTCTAGTGTATTCTAGCCTTCACTTTTTTCTAAGACGAGATCAGCAATGATTTGAATAGTCATTCTTCATTATATAAAGTGTCAATTTGGGGGGCCACATTCAAGATTTTCTCTTAATCTTTAGTTTTCTACAATTTGACACTGTTTTTTCTAGGTATGGTTTTCTTTGTCTTTATCCTGGTTAGGTTTTTCTACGTTTTTAAAATTTGTAAATGTATGACTTTTACCAAAGTAAAAATTTTGGTCATTATTTATGTTCCAGTCACTCTCTCTTTTGTTTCTAAGTTTCACTTATGATTAATGTTTTCATGTTTTGCCACAGGTCTCTGAGCCTCTGTGAATTTTTTTTAAAGAATTTCTATTAATCTGCCCTCAAGTTAATTGACTCTTTCTCTTGTCACCTTGTTTTTTTTTTTTCTTTAGGGTAAGCCCATTCAAGTAAATTTAAGTATTGAACTTATGAGCACTAACATTTTCATTTCATTCTTTGTTTTTCTTTACTTCTCTGCTCCAGTTTAGTTTTTTAAATTTATTGTGAACCTATCTTTGTCCTGGAGCATCAGTATAATTCATACTTTTAAACTCTTGCTTGCTAATTCCAATATTTGGTTAATCTTGGAGTTGGTCTTTATTTACTTTTGAGATTTTTCTAATTTTTCTATGTTAAATAATTTTGCACTGTGGTTTGCTAGATTCTGACTTATTCCTCAAAGAGAGTTTTTGTTGTTGACTTTGTTTATGTTAGTAGATAATTAGCATAATTATCTAAACATTATTTATCAAAAACATTAAACTCTGTTTCTTAGATGGCAGGGTTTTTTGTTTTGTTGTTGTTGTTATTTTTCTGCTTGTTTGTTTTTGAAGCAAAGTCTTACTCTGTTGCCCAGGAGCAGGCTGGAGTGCAATGGTAGAATCTCGGCTTACTGCAACCTCCGCCTCCTAGGTTCAAGCGATTCTGGTGCCTCAGCCTCTGAGCAGCTGGGATTACAGGCGTGTGCCACCATGCCTGGCTAATTTTTGTGTTTTTAGTAGAGGTGGGGTTTCACCATGTTGGCCAGGCTGTTCTAAACTCCTGACCTCAAGTGATCCACCCACCTCGACCTCCCAAAGTGCTGGGATTACAGGTTGAGCCACCGCGTCCGGCCTTAATTGGCTGTTTTAATTTAATCCTCAAGTAGGCTCCCTGGAATCTTCCCAAATATTCACGTTTCTAGGTTTAGACAGAGAGTTGAGAGGAGCTGGACCAAAGTTAGCCTCCTTTTCTCTGGTTTCATCACTTTCCAGAAGCTGTATTTTCTAGAACTTTGTTCTTCAATTCTTCAAAGCAAAAATAATTCACATTTTCTATCACAGTTTTATTCTCCTACATCTATATTGGACAAACTGGGGCCTTAATTCAATATACAAACCTTGCAAATGGAACTTATTTAGTGTCTTTCCCTTCTCCTAAGTGTTGATCCCCTCCAGAATCTGCCTGCATTATGTTGCTCTCTAGCACCTCTGGCCAATTTTTCATTTTGTTTTGGTTTTGTCTAGAATTTATAGTTGTTATCTACAGAAGGGTCAGAAAAAGGTTATTCAGACATTATTAGAAGCAAACCTTCACAATTCATAAATATTTATTGAATGAAAACCTTTTTCTGTTACCTCAAAGAAAGAGATCTTTATCTGTTTATTTACTGGTATATCACAAGTGCCAAGAATAGTATATAGCATATTTTAAGTGCCCAATAAACATTTGTTGAATAAGTGAACAGATGACTGGTTATTAGTACAATGTCTTATATACAAAAAAAATCTCCCTTTTTCATAGAAACACTATACTACATAGAATCATAACCCATAATCTCTTATCAAAAGTAACAACTATTGTCATTTTTTCATATTTGCCCCTTTGCATATCTTTTATAAAGAGTCATGAAATTAGAAACAAAATAAAAGACCCCTTAATCTCTTAATTTTTCACTTGAGCTCCAGTGTCTGTGTCTTTTTATTTCAACTGTAGAGAATTCATTAATCTTTTCAATTTATCAAAAGGAAGAAAGGAACAAAAACTATAATAACTAATTATTTATCTTCTTTAAAACATTAGGAAAATGATATATTTAACACAACCAAACTTTACAAATTTTTTTACAAATTTATAAAACTTTTACATATTTAACAAAATGAAACAAGTTTTCTCAGCACTAAGATATGCCATAAATCACTAAGGGCAGCAAACAGTGCATAGCACTTCCCAAACCCCTCTAACCTTGGATACAATTATCCTAGACACCTTATAAGACTACTGTTCCTTGAAACTCACTTGGCAGAAAACTAATATGAAATTGTCCCTTATTTCTGATGCAGAAACTTAGACATTAAAAGCTAAGATAGATTAATCAGCACGGTATCTCTTTAGTTCTCCCAATGGTATATTCTCTCCTCCATTGAGGCTGGATTTCATTTCTACCTTTTCATTACATTTGCCTTAAGTAAAGTCAGTCATCATCTTCAGTTATTTACATGTTGATCCAAACATAAAAGAGAATAAAACAGCACAGCAGAGTGAAGCAGCAGTTAAGAACCTGGAGATATAAAAGGCAATTGCTTTCAAGAGGATTCACCCGGTGCACAGAACTTTCTTTCATGATTAAATTCTTTTTGAAATCCTAAATCAAAGGTGCAGCCTATCAGAAAGCTAGGAAATCCGTAACCAAAAAAAGTGTCATTGATGAGAGCCGTTTTGGAATTATACTGAGTGCTTTTTGTCAGCATTTGCTACCTAAGCACGTGCAGGAAATACATGCTGAGCATTTTCTTTATATACAAAATTCTACCATAAAGTGCCCAGTGACAGAGAAAAAAAGAAATAAAACACAATTGGCAAAGTCAAAGCAAGCAGAATTAATGCATCCAAACCACAGCCCAGGTATCTCTAGACCCCTAAGAGGATTGGCTGGAAACTATAGTTTTCATTCAGCCCTTTCAGAACTCTATTAATTTTTTTCTGCTTGGCTGAGTCAGGACTATATAAGGGACAGGCAAGGGGCAGGACAAATCCATTTCTAAAACTCTTCAATCAAATGCTGAATAGGCACCAGTAATATTCAAAAAGTAACAACCATGAGTAATAAGTGTCCTTGGAAATCCAGAAGCATTTTCAAATCAAAGACCAAAAAGTCCCAAACTGGGTACACCACGTATAAGCCAATTAATTAGTTGTGCGGGTTCTGCTGATACGGCTTCCATTTTGTGGTATTTCCATTGTTCATTTTCACTTTGAAGTAACTGATGTCAAAAGCAGTTTAGAAGAGAGTGGAAGGGAGTGAGGATCAGAGGGATGTGTCCTTAGTTCTTTTCTAGTTGGGCAGACACACACACACACACACACACACACACACACAAGTAGGTTGATTAAAAGAGAAGTAAGGTCATTTATGTGGAGACTCAGAGTCCACCTTGTACTGTCAGGGCAATCAGATGAAAATCAATCCCCCATGCTGACTGCAGGGGTTGCCATGAATTAAGCATTTACATTTTCTTTCTTTTTTCAAAACTAAAAATAATACTTTTCTGATGACAACAGAAATATATGCCCATTAACATAATCAGGCCTAACTGGGAGGTATAATGAAGGAAGTAAAAATCACCCCAAGTTCCGTTATGCATATATTAGTACTGTTAACCCCTTGATTTATACTCATGTAGATTTCCATGATACATAAATCACAAACTTTTAAAATGTTATAAAAATGGATTCCTCCTTTGCTATCTGTTTTATAACTTTATTCCACTTGACTACATATGATGATCACTTTTCTGTATCAGTAAAGTGATTAATATCATTTTGAATAGCTACATTATCATTTTGAATAGCTACAAAGTATTTCATTAACCAGCTGTATCATATTTCATTTGTCTAAGCCCATTTCTGAATATTGTATCTCTATTAAAAGCAATGCGTTATAAACATACTGGCTTATACATCCTTGCATACTTATTCCTTGGGTGAGGGATAAACCTAGCTATGCAACTTCTGAGTGAAAAAGCATATATATCTAAATCTTTTATCTATTTGGCTAGATTGCACTCTAGGGAAGAAAAAGGTTGTATCAGTTTACACTCCATCTAATAGCGCATGTGAATCAATACTTAGCTTCAGTACTTAGGATCTGAGATGCTTCTTTCTGAAATTGGATGGTAGGGTTTCCCCTGCACTAATAGTGTCCTATCTTCCTGAAGGCAGTCAGCCTGATTCATCTCTGTATGCCTCAAAGCACTGAGAATGGCATTGGTTCCACAGTGATGGCTACTTAATAAAGGTTCTAATAAAAAGGTGAAGTTTTTATCATGACCTCCGAGCCCCATATTGTCTTCCCACCCCCACTTCCTTTCCAACTTCTTCTACCGCTTTTCTTCCACACGTCCTGCTCCATCCAACTGATACCCTTGTTTTTCCCCCAACACAGTAAGCATAATCCCACTAGGCCTTTTCCATCTTTTTCTTCTTTCTGGAACTTTACTCCTGCTGATATCCACATGGCTCATTCCAAGTCACATTATCAGCAAGGACTTCCTATTTCAAACTACAACCTTCTTGTCATTCTCTATGCTCATTCATATATATATATATATATATATATATATATATATATATATAGAGAGAGAGAGAGAGAGAGAGAGAGAGAGAAGTTTTATTTTTAAGAAATGTTCCATAGTGAGCATGTATTAATTTTGTAATAGAAGAAAATACATAGCTGTTATATGAAATCTACCTGCGGAATAATTTATGATGTAGTCCCAATTTAATAAAGTCTAAAATTAAAATCCCAATTAGAGATTGATTATTCATCTGACACTTGATGTCTTTGCTCAACAAAAAGATTCATCACAGATTTTCATTAAACAATCATTTGTTTCTATCACATTATCTGTAGTCTATGTAAGGAAAATATCAATTTTATTAAGCAAATTAGAATGCAAATTACAACCATGTTACCTGCAGTGCTTTAGTAATTTTATAGCTCCACAGCCTTCCACAAGTCACAGAAATATTCACACTTAGGGTAACATACTAGTCTGGAGCAACAAGCCTCAGAAAACTGGTAATAAAAATAATAGTTCATAAAGACAAGCCTGACAGACTAATTATAGCCTCACTTTGTCTCTCTCCAACTCTATGTAAAAACTATTGATAATATTTAGTCCCAGGTATATAGATTTTTTGTGTTAGTTTGGTGTTTTCATCATTGAACTTCTTAGCAGTTTTTGGAATTAATTAGATAGTCTGCTATCAAATGAGAGATATTTAATAAGCATATATATATACATATACACACTTTATTTTTAGATGGAGTTTCACTCTGTCTCCAGGCTACAGTGCAGTGGCACAATCTTGGCTCATTGCATCCTCCACCTCCCAGGTTCAAGCAATTCTCTTACCTCACCCTCCCAAGTAGCTGGGATTACAGGTGCAAGCCACCACACCCAGCTAATTTTTGTATTTTCAGTAGAGACAGGGTTTTGCCACATTGGCCAGGCTGGTCTCAAACTACTGAACTTAGGTGATCTTACCACTTCAGCCTCCCAAAGTGTTGGAATTACAGGCATGAGCCACTGTACCTGGCCCTATGATATATATTTTTTCATCATTACCTTTACTGCCATGTAACATTATCTATTTTATCTGTTTATCTTGTTTATTTTCAATCCACTAACCAGAGCAGGGATTTTTGTCTATTTTGCTTATTGTTATATTCCCAGCACCTAGAAGGGGTGCTTAGTAAATACATGTGAAAAGAAGAAACTAATTTATTAAAATAAAGAATGAAGATATCTGCAAGCAGAAAGTTAATTGCTGGAACCATAATGATGGCGAAAAGAGAGAAAACACACAGTAGGTGAACTCAATAAAACTAACATATAGACCTGTGTTACATTATCAGAAGTGGACAGACATTCAATTTGTATTTGAAGTTGGAAGTGACAGAACACAGGTAACCTTGAAAAGTTTACCATTCATTTGGGGATATAAAATTTAATACTTTCAGAAAATCCATAGTACAAAGTAAAAATTAATTATAAAGTCAAAATTAATATAATGTCAATATTGTGGAGGTACAAGAGCCACAATTGATGAACAGAAAAGGTGGTTTAGAAAAGAAGGAAAATGGTTCTAAGATGAGGTAAAGATGTGAAGGTGTGAGTAGGTGTGTTCATCATGTGGTGGAGCAAGTGAAGGGAGCTTTTCATTTACTAATAAACATCAATTAAGCATACTTTCATATGGAAGACATTTAGTGAGAACAGGGAAACAAGACACATACACTGCCTTCAGGGAGTCTACAACCCACGTGAGGGGAAATACGTGTTAAGTACCATTGTGATACCAATGCCTCTTTCCTCACTCACCTATTCACCTGGGTTAGGATCTCCTAATATTTGCCTCACAAATAAGCATCCCCTAACCCAGGTGAGTAGGTGAGTGAGGAAGGAGGCATTGCTAGGAAAGGCTGTTAATGAGCTAAAGGTCATATCAAATAAGAATTAACCAGAAGATACACAAGGAACGCTAACAAGGACATATCAAATAAGAATTAAGCAAAAGATACACAAGAAATGTTAACAAGGAAAGCATGATGCTCATGGAACAGCTGGCAGGGAAGTCCATCTGAAGCTGAAAGGCCTAAAGCACTAGCAGTAAGACAGGTTAGAAAGGTGAGCATGCTGCAGGGATGGGACAGCTTTCCTCCTTGATTTGTCTGAACTTTGGAGCCACTGGGCTCCGTGAAAGGAATTAAGAAGGGCAGTCATACAGTCAACTTTAATCTTTAATAAACTCATGTCACAAAATTTCAGACATGTAGAACAGACTAAAAGAGAACAAGAACCTGCTTAATTGGACCTAAAGCCTCTCTCAGAACTGTGGAACTAACGTAAAAGATGAAAGGTGAAATTCAGCCTTTAGTTCTCAGCAGGGCTGCAGCAGTGGGTACCTCAGGTGACAGTGGGGGCCAACAGCAGAGGGCACCATGTTAGGAAGGTGAACCCAGCTGCTCCTTCTAGAAAACCCGGGAAAAATTGTGGACAGAAATCAGAAGATACAGTGTGGGATCTGGCTTATTTTCAGATCAATTCCTTTGCACTTATACTTCCATCTGTGAAGTGATTCAGAGAATGGTTATCTGATCAAAATTGACTTTTATTGAATAAGGAATTAAATATGTGACAAACTACAAAACCTTCCTACCTTGTGTCATTTATCATCATTTTTTTATCTCTATTGCAACAAATAGAGATGGGGATAATATAAAAAACAGCTGGCCTCTAGACTGGGCATATGTGCTATGCACTAAGAAAAATGTTTCATAACAACAGTGTATCTGTGCGCCTGAATCACCTGGAGAACTTTTGAAAAGCGCTGATGACTAGCAGGTGGATCACCCAAGGTCAGGAGTTCAACACCAATCTGGCCAACGTGATGAAACCTCGTGTCTACTAAAAATACAAAAATTAGCCAGGTGTGGTGGCGCATGCCTGTAATCCCAGGTACTAGGGTAACTGAGGCAGGAGAATCACTTGAACCCAGGAGGCGGAGGTTGCAGTGAGCAGAGATTGCACCACTGCATTCCAGCCTGGGTGACAACAGTGAAACTGTTTCAAAGAAAAGAAAAGAAAAGGACTGATGCCTGGGTACTAGCCCAGAAGCTCTGATTTAATGGTTTTGGGGTGGTACCTGGGAATCAGTAATTACAATGTACCTATTAAATGTCCTAAGAAATCTAGTGATAAAACTCAACTTTGACAGTGTATAGCCAAGAATTTCCAAAATTTATTTTACCATTTAATAAAATACAAATCTTCAGGCAAATATAATTTGAGAAATGCTAGTCTTTTTAAAAAAAAAAAAACATTCAGGAATAATTGTCTACATTTTTCACTGTTCCATATTAACCATCAATCATATTTAAATAAAACCTTAGGAAGAACACTGAACTTTCATTAATTCTCCTCATTAAGTAAACTGTTTTCAGACAAGTGTTAAGCAAATAAACAAGAATCAATATTTCTCTTTTCTACCAGACACTATTAAACAGAATTAAAAGTCCACTACCCCATGACTGTCTTTGGCTCACCCAGTTGAGCTACCATAGATCCGTCTCCTGGATAGCAAATATTTCCTCAAAGCAAATGTCTTAATAATTTACAACTCCCCTTCATTTTTTTTCATGACCTACAGCACAGCTTCATGATCCACGAAACAACTAGCCCACATAAGTCACTTAATAAATATTAAATAAGCCCCCTGGAGGCAGTGCATGGTAGTGAAAATAGCATATTCTCTTGAAAGAACCAGGTCTGAGTTTAAATCACATTTCCACTACTTATTAGCTTTGTATCCTAGGGCAAATTTACCTCTATGATCCTGAGTTTGACTAACAAAATGAGGATACCCAAAATATCTACTTTTAAGGATTGTTGGGAGATTAAAATGTATATACGTAAACTGCCTCACAAATAAGGTGCCCAATAAATTGTTGTGTGAATGAATGGTTTCTGAAGTAATGACATGGTTATTTTTAAATCAGAAATTGCTTTAAAATTTTTTTCAGAGTATAATGTCAGACAAAGGTTAAAATAAACTGTCCTCTATTCACAGGTCATTTTGAAATAGTTGTGCATTCGGCCGGAAACTCAAACAACTTATTAGAAGTTCCCACTGCGTTACTGCAATAGCCCTCCTGTAGAGCTGATGTCATAGACTTAGTCATAAATCTTTAATTTTCTGTTCCTGAGCAGATATTAACAATGAGCTTCTTTATGCTCTAACAAGCATATGAATACCAAGGATACATCTATGCTGAGAGGTGTGGGCGGTCAGATGGCTGGGGTTATTGATGAAAACAAACATATAGATATTGCTGCTCTCAGAAAATTCTTTCATGCAAGAATACTGAAAGATCCCAGAATTAGGGAAAACACTGCAATTACGTTTCAATTTAGAACTAATATCCAAAATTGTCCAATTCCAGAAGCTCATTTCTTTGGGTAGATGGCAATGTTATTTTATTCACGTTCTTAGAAACCAATTGTAAAGTGACCTGTGGTGTGCATTTAGAGAGTAAGGAGTCCTATCTCACAAGATAATTTACATGACTACTTATTAAAGACTTTGATTGTGACCACTTACCTGTCAAAACTGATTCCCTCTGTATGCCGCTTTAGAGAGGAATTTAAGAGATGGTTTTCCTTGTCTCTTATTCCAAGATCACTGACGCTGAAGAATCTTTCAATTGCTTCCATTTGGGTTAGAAGTCACAGATGAAAATTCTTGATGTGACCTTGAGCTTACTTATCTTACTGGCCTAAACTCTTGCCACCAGCCCTCCCCTCACCCTCAAGACTCCATACTCCAGTCATATTAAACTATTCTATCCTCAAATTCTCCTGCCTGCCTGAGGCCCCCATAACTTTCCCTAGGAATGCTCTGTCTACCCCTTCCTGCACCTAACTAGCATTTATTCAACTTCCCTTGAGCTCTTTCCCACTCCCAGCTGAGTTACATATCCCATGTTAGTGAATCTCATAATATCCTTTACAACACTCACCGTCACTTACTCCAGACCTACTTTCCAGAACTGTGAGCTTCTGAGGGCTGGGACTGTCCCTGTCTTGTTCAACACTACCACCAGCACCAATACAATATATTTATTTTGTTTTTTGTTATTGTTGAGATACAGTCTCTCTCTGTTACCCAGGCTGGGGTGAGGTGGTGTGATCTCGGCTCACTGCAACCTCTGCCTCCCAGGTTCAAGCCATTCTCCTGCTTCAGCCTCCTGAGTAGCTGGGATTACAGGCACGCACCACCACGACCAGCTAATTTTTGTACTTTTAGTAGGGAGGGGGTTTCACCATGTTGGCCAGGCTGGTCTTGAACTCCTGACCTCAAGTGATCCACTTGCCTCAACCTCCCAAGTGCTGGGATTACAGGCATGAGCCACTGCACCCAGCATATTTCTAATACATAAGTGAATATGAATGAAGAATAAGTTCAGGAAGAAGTTGAGCTTTTCATCAGTGTTCACTTTATTTTTTCATCTTGTTATTTACCTCAAAAAAGGAAAAGTAAAGAAAGAATGTGCTACCTGTGGCATTTTCTTATGTGAGCTGAATTGTCATCCGAGTAATTTCACAGGCATCAGTCAGAGCTTTTAAAGTGCTGCAAGGAAGGCTTTAATTTTTATTCTACTTCTCCAAATATTAAGAAATATAATCAGCATTTCACATTTATTCATTAAAAATATATGCCATGTGTAATTATTAATCATCATAGTAGAGACTGAAAATAATTTATTAATTAAACACAATTTAAGTGACTTACCATACATACATTTTAATTAAAATCAGCCTGCTTTTATAAATCAGCAGTCGCTTAATGCTTTTGCTAATTTTCCTCTGCAAAGCTGCTTTACCCTCTTGTTAAATTTTGAATGAATCAAGTGCATACAAACAACCAAGCTTGTATAATGCAGAGATTTTTAAACAGTGCAATGGATACAAGACTCTTTTTATCTCAAATGTTGCTTGATAAAAACTAGGTTTAATACAAGGGAAAATAACATTAAATTAAGAGTATCTAGAATACAAAGTCTTAGGAGGTGATACTACTTTTTCATGTCGTATTTCATTGCAGCACTTATACTTTGCTTTTTTCTGGATGCGTGTATACAGCCAAAACTCTTCTTACCTTTCTCTCCTATGATGACTGCCATTCACTACTCATAAATAGAATAAGAATGGGGTGGTGGTAGAGTAAAAAGATGAGAGATAGCTTTGAAAAAAACTAAGAAATAGGTTTAAGGAGACAGAGTCAGTTTGTATGTGAGTGTGTGTGTGTGTGTGTGTGTGTGTGTGTGTGTGTGTGTCTAAGGCATTATCCAGAGTGGAAATAACTGAGCTGTGAGTGATAATTGAGAGGATAAACAAAACCACGTGTGCACACCCCTCTGAAGAATAAGAAGTAGATGGCAGACATGAAGTATCTCATCAATGAGCTCTCAGCCCCGCCCACCAAGTAGACTTAAAGACTCAAGAAAAACAAGTTGCTTCCTGGAAAGGAGCAGTTGTGAAAGAGTTAAGCAAGAGACTAGTCAGCCTCCACTTTGTCCTCTTTTGTCCTTTTCATTCCAGTTCAGACAGAATTTGGGATTGGCTGATTCATTATGTTTTTGAAAAGAGAAACATCCTCCAAATTAAGAAGAAATCTTTTTTTAGTCCATCCCTCTCCTGAGACTTTAATCTCAATGGAAAACATTGGCAAATTCTTTTTTTAATACAGCCAGTCCCTTTAAGATGTTTCTGAAAAATCTGCATTTTAAAATTACAGTTTATTTTAAAAATAAATTTTACATAAATATTGCTGCTTTATGAACTGTGGAAAGTCTCTAACTCTTTGACACGAAGCATTATTTATCTTAGGCAATGAAATGTAAATCTATTTTTTCAGACATTGATTAGTTCTCATTTTGAACCCATTTACATTTAAACCAGTTCAGTCTGTGGGTTGTTACTTTAGTAAAAGAAAGGAGGAAGGAACAGGAAGGAAGGAAGGAAGGAAGGAAGGAAGGAAGGAAGGAGGGAGGGAGGGAGGGAGGGAGGGAGGGAGGGAGGGAAGGAAGGAAGGAAATAGTATTGAAAGAAGAAGAGAAGAGAGAATGAAAGGAAGAAGAGAAAAAGAGAAATAAGAGAAAAAGCAAGAAAGAAATCAAGCAAGCAAGAAAGAAAAGAAATTCTTTAGGTAATATATGTAGAAAAACTGGAGTGTTTCCTGTATATCCACAGATCAGACAGTTATTCCTAAGACATATCAAATGTTTTCCTTGGATTATAGAATAATGATGCTTCAGTCCAAAACAAGCATGATCACAGGAAAACTAGAGTAAGTCTGGAGGGACTCCCTGTGGGCTGAGTATTTAGGAGTCACTACCTTCAGAGAGAGGACTTCTTTCTACATTTCATTAGCCTGTTGCTACACATGATTAATGAGTCCTACAATCAAGATTTAGTAAGGAAATATGAAACATACTACTGAAAGAACAGGGAAATTCATTCTAATGGGAAAACTTGCTACTTGAAAGGCTATAAGATCATGACTCCTTAGGGGAAATTTAGAGAGGAGTCTCTTGGACTAATCTAGCCACATTTAAGCATAAGTACATTAAAGGGTTCATAGAGCATCTATATCTTCCTCAAGAGAAAATCCTTGAAGTCGGAGCACTTGGAATAACTGTCTGTTAATTATGTTGGTATACAGAGCAGAAGTCGAGCTGAGAAAAGAAAACCATCATTATCTCAAGAAAAGAAAACCATTATTATCTCAAGAAAAGAAAACCATTATTCTTTCAGGTGTTGAAACCAATGAATACCAATCACAAAGCAAAGCCCAATAATCAAGGCTATTAGAAAAACTAGGAAAGAATTCCAAATACTAGAAAGATCTAATCGATTTTGTCTCCTTTGATTTAAAGCTCATATTTATTTATGCACAAGAAACAGTACACACTTGATGTAGTCTTCTAAACATATGCACTTAAATGTCAGATTACATAGAATATTATGGAAAGCAAAAACAAAAGAAAAGGAAAAATACTGGGGAAGACCTTCTCAAATGTAACCAATGCTTAGTGGATCCTGTCGGCATTTAGTGGATCTTGTTGCCGCTGTCATGACCACTTGTTGGGTTCGCTCAGATTCTCTTCCTCCTCTTCTGATAGGAATGCCCTTCTTCCTGTAGCACCACCCCTCTTAAAATTCTCAGCCAGTCTTGATGACTGGTCTCACCTGCCAAAGGGATGAAGGATTATTCAGGTTCACCAATGAGAGCATATTATTGTCTTAACTAATGTTTTCAGGGATGGGCATCTAACACCAACCTAGTCAATTAAAGTCTATCTTGAGATTTGGCACTGATGAAGACAGGAACTCTCTCTTTTGGTGGGCTCACAAACAGTAAGTGCATACTTTGGGCTACCAGGGCCCATCTCTTCTAACAAACGGCTAGAACCTGCATGAAAAAGACAAAAAGTACAGAACTACGAAGTGAGATTAAAATAGAAATCTGATCACATTTTTCAAGACCCTGGATCAAGTTGTGCCCCACAACTACCCAGACAGCCCTGTAAGATGAACCACCAAGTGCCCTTTTCATTTGTTTGTGTTACGTTTCTGTCACTTGCACCTGAACGAGTCCTGACTACTATAACACCAACGTGTTTGCATGGTTAACAGCACAGACAGCACAAAATGTTTAATCAAAATACTAAAAATAATTTACCGATTTATCAATTTTTATAATAAATTCTACAAAAACTAAATGAAAACCTGAACTCAAACTTCATATCTGAGCTCTTTGGTATCATAATATCACATGTGTATTGAGACTTTCTTTGGGATTTAGTATCATGGCGATCCTAACACAGGTTAGCAAACAGCAGTTTGTGTGTTCTGATAATCGTTGTGACATTCTCTGGAGATAATTTTGTATTGCTTTTTTATAGCCATGGATGGCATCCCTGGCCCTTTTCTCAAAAGGTTACTTAGCAGACCTTTATTCAAAAAAGATATTAAGTGCTTTGTAACTGTGATTACAGAGATAACATAGGTAAAAACTAAACTTTTTAACGGAAAAAAAAAAGAAGGGCTCTATTGAGGATAGGTCAACAGATAGGTCAACAAAGCCTATATAAGAATTATGTGAAATGTAATTCCTGCTTACATTTTTCCTTTAGTATCATGGTAGACAAATAAATATCACTGCTATCTCAGTTACTGAGGTTCTTTGTGCTACAAGGAGGATATGGTAGAAACCTGGACACGACCTAAAGGATTTTTTTTGAGACAGAGTTTTGCTTTTGCTGCCCAGAATGGAATGCAGTGGCACCATCTTGGCTCACAGCAACCTCTGCCTTGTGGGTTCAAGCAATCCTCCTGCCTCGGCCTTCCGAATAACTGGGATTACAGATGCCTACCACCATACCTGGCTAATTTTTGCATTTTTGGTAAAGAGGGGGTTTCACCACGTTGGCCAGACTGGTCTGGAACTCCTGACCTGATGATCTGCCTGCCTCTGCCTCCCAAAGTGCTGGGATTACAGGCATGAGCCACCATGCCCAACCAAGGATTTTTTTTTTAAATTCTAAAATTGCATGCATTCCTAAGAGGCATATACTTCTGTCCTAAATTCATATATAGCCTTCTGAGGCCCTTAACTTTTAGCCGTAGTCTATATTTGGCGGTCATAGATGTTGTTTTTCAAAGACTGTGACTACATAAGTTATCTTGAATCTAGCAAAATAAGCATTATCATTTTGACCCCATCAATTGGAGTAATTCCATAGGGCGACTATGCAAGTTACATTGTGACGAATCCACCCTTCTTAATCAAATCTTACCTTTTTCTAGCCAGTTCTGAAGGACTTAGAAGGAAGCTTGCTCCATGTTCTACCTAGTAATGCCCGATTTCCCTTAATTCAGAGCCCCTTGGAGCCTTATATTCTGATGCAATGAGCTGAGAAAGCTAGAAAGCAGAGCAAAGAATTGAACTGCAGCATCCAGGCTGTAAGAAAGTTGGGGAGCACTGTAGTAACCAAGCAACCGCAATTTGTTTTTTCTTCTCTTCTTAAGCCATGCCTTAAGGAGATGTGGATGTATATGTCACCCACAATGACATCCTAGAAAATGAAGCAGTATTATAAAGTGGCTAATACTCCTGTTTCCTTCAGAATCTTTAAGGAGAATTTGCCAATGAATTTTATTAGACTTGTTTTTATGGCAATTTATATCAAGAGCCATAAACATGTATCATTCCCTGTCACCCAAAAATTCTACTCTGGGAATGTTTCCTAAGAAAATAATTCAACAGAACAGAAAGCTAAATGCATAATATTATTATTTACAGCTTTAACTAAAATAGCAAAGCATCAGATGTAATCTACATGTATAATAACAAGGAATCTTTACATAAATTACTATGTATAATTCAGTGGAATATTACACAGCCATAAAATTATACTGTTATGATATAATATTCTGTGGAAATGTATAAAAATATGATATTCATCATTATGATTACAACTACCAACATTAAAAATGTAAGTAGATGAACACTAAGATGAATATTAAAATAATAAATCATATTAGAGTTGTGAGGTCATGGGTGATCCTTTGTCACAATTAACTTACTTTATTATAAATCAGTTATGATTTTTTTTAAGAAAATTATCTTCTCCATCAGAGAAGAAAAGTCAACCTTAGCTATTCATTCATTTCCTAAAGAGATTAGTACTGAGCATCTCTTTTGTGCCAGAGTTCATTTGAAATTAGGGATCTATTCATCAGGAGATTAAAGTCAAAGTCAACTATTATCTGATCAACATTTCTTCCTCATTGTCCCACGGCATTAGAAAATATTACAGGTCTTTGTTACTTTATATCTCTGTAATTACCATATTTTGTTAAAATCTGGATGCCCATTTTCTCCATATCTTAAATATCTCTGAAATTGAAGTACATTCTCTAACTGATGGTGTCTTAAAACATTGCCACCCAGGTAGCAGTTGTGAGGAAGTTGTAATTGCCTACAGATGTGCAAACTTGGTCATAGATCTTCATATGGTTGTCACTTTGGTTGAGTTATTTGCATTGCTGGTACTACAAATGATGAGTTTCATTGTGTTCCTGAAAATTTTGCACTATTACTCAGTGTTAAATAAAATGTGACAGAATCAGAAAGGCATGGGTAGTGAGCAACACAGTATAAATCTAATAACAGTTAAGTAAATATTCTTCATGGGAGGAATGACTATAATTCCACATCTTCCCTGCAATTACAATTTATTGCACTTACACAAAGTGAAGACGCGCAAAGATGCATATATGCACAAAGATGATAAATGATAAAAGAAAAATCTAAATATAAAAGTGTCTTAATAATGTGAAATAAAAATTATAAGATGTAAGAAACATTGTGTCATGGTGTAATGGGGAAGCATTGCTTTTAGTTTTACATAAGATGATGACACTACTTAAAAATCAGTGGGTATTGTAGATTCAATATATACAGTAACTGATGAGTACCTACTGATGACTACATTTTGTTTTCAACTATTTCTCTTTTCTTCTAGATGATATATAGGATTTCCACAATTTTCCATATTTCTGATTTATACCAGAGAACTCAAGTGCTATATATGAGGTGAAGAAATCAAGGGAAAAATCGATTCTGAAGAATGTTCTGTACCCTAGGCCATTGTTGACATCAGTGGAATTAATTGTTGAAAGGGAAAGAAGAGAAGACATCTGACAATAAACATTTGTCATTTAAGGGCAAAGATTACAGTAGCACACTCGCCCTGATAGAGTCCCTGGCATTGTGATTGTATTAGTCCATTCTCATGTTGCTATAAAGAACTGCCCAAGTCTGGGTAATTTATAAAGGAAAGAGGTTTAATTGACTCACAGTTCCACATGGCTGGGGAGGCCTCAGAAAACTTAGAATCATGGTGGAAGCGTAAGAAAACATGTCCTTCTTCACAGGATGGCAGGAAGGAGAAGTGCTGAGCAAAGAGGGAAAAGCCCCTCATAAAGCCATCAGATCTCACAAGAACTAACTCTCATGAGAACAGCACCATGAAGGTAATCACCCCCATTATTCAATTACCTCCCATGGGGTCCCTCCCACCACACAGGGGTATTATGGGAACTACAACTCAAGATGAGAATTGGGTGGGGACCCAGTCCAACCATATCAGTTATAAGAGAAGAATGAAAGTGAGAGGGAATAATGAAATGGCTGCATTAGAAGAGTATTTCTAATATATATAAATTTACCACTTTGAACTAGGCAAGAGGCATCCACAACCCAGTTCCTGTGAACTCCCAAGCACTGTGGCATCACCTAATTAATTAAATCATAGGGACTTTCAGCCTGGCATCTGCCTTCTCAGAAAGATCCTTAAAGGGCACACCTATATGATAATATCCTGTACCTACAGTCTAATATTAACATGAGTTCTTTTTTTTTTTCCAAATAACTTCAAGTTCCATTTTCCATCTATTTACACATATGAACACACTTAAAAAAAAAAAAAAAAAAAAAAACTCAGAAGTCTTTGATAGGGTATTATGCTTTTGTCCATCATAAAGAATACACAAAAACAAATTTTAAAGGTAGGTTCTGTCATTAAAACTCTATGGTTAAAAACTGTTTCCACTGGACTCTTTAAGGCTTTTACTGAAGCTACAGTTAGTCTTGTGAATTCACTCTTCCACTTGAAACAAACCAGATATTTAATTAGGCAAGCACAATCAAGTCTTCTACCCTCTCTTGGTCATTCTAGGTATGGTTGGTGTCTCCAGGATATTCTCTCAATTAGGAGATTATTGCATTATTACACAATTTTATTCAACCATGAACAAAAAGAATTTATTGTTTCTAAGACATATCTCCTACACAGAGTTGCTCCCCATAGCATTGATAATATAGTTTTCTGTCTAAAGAGTTGATATTCCAAGTATCACGTATGTTTTTTGTTTGATTTGGTTTTTGGAGCACTCCCGTCAACAGTACACCATTCCACTGATATTTTTATTACCTTATTTACATTAATGACCTTCATGTTGGTGGCAAGAAGCCAATATACCCTCATTCTCAGCTTCTCTTTGAAATTGCTCTTTTCTTGACAGTTAGCCCCCGCAATGAGAATACAAAGAATGAGGGCTGTGGGCCCTCTCTCACATTCCAACTTAACCCTTCTAACAATCTAACAATCAGTTCTGCTGTCAGGGATATTTAAATTTTTATGCTACTGCCTCCGTAAGGATAGATTCTAGAACCTACACCCTGTTTTCCTTTAACTTTTCTTTAAATTTTATGAAAATATTTCTGCAATAGATAAAGAAGTCTCAGACATCCTCACATCAACTCATACACATGCATCAAAAACCCACATAAAGATACACATTTTAGTCTTTTTCTTCTCTTCCCTAATTCCACCTCACTTCCTGCCAGCCTTCCAACCAAGGGTTCCTGTAACTGAGATCCATCATAATCCAGAAGTGCACTTCTGTCACCTTTCATCTGATATAGTCCTTCTGTTTTCTCACCTCATTTCAAACACTCTTCTGAATTTATCCTGGTGGAGAAGTTTGGGAAAGCCATCTAGACAGGCATCATCTTTAAAGTTCTATTTTGCTCTAGGACGAGCAAATCTGGCACTGACATCGTTAAGTGCCTACTTAAATATCCCCTGATCAAAGAGGCCTCCCATAAACACTCTTTATAAACAGCATAGGCAAATAATATGGTTTGGCTCTGTCCCCACCCAAATCTCACCTTGAATTATAGCTCCCATAATTCTCAGGTGTTGGGGGAGGGGCCCAGTGTGAGGTAATTGAATCATGGAGGTGAATTTTTCTCATGCTGTTTTCCTGACAGTGAATAAGTCTCATGAGATCTCATGGTTTTATAAAGTGGAGTTCCCCTGCACATGCCCTCTTTGCCTGCCACCATGTAAGACATGACTTTGCTCCTCCTTCATTTTCCATCGTGATTGCAAGACCTCCCCAGCCACACGGAACTCTTTCCTTCATAAATTACCCAATCTCAGGTATGTCTTTATTAGCAGTGTGAGAACAGATTAATACAGCACACATACACATAAAGCACTAATACATGTGCCTGCTGCCCCTCTTTACCCTTCCCTTGTTTTGTTTTTGTCTTAGGACATGCTATCACTGCTATTTTGTATATTTGTTTGTTGTCTGCCTTTTCCACTGGAACATAAGCTACAAAAGAGCACAGATCAGTTCTTTTCTGTTCACTGTTGTGTCTCAGGAACTACCTGTCAGGTAACTGTACCTGACAAACAAGTGATACTCAATAAACATTGTAAATGAATGAACAATGAATTAATGAACAATGCAACTAAGCTTGGACATGTGGAAAATGAAAAGGTTTGAGTGAATGATCTATGAGGTATTTTTTTAGCTCTAATACTCTGAAATTTTAATCTATTGATGGATTATTCAATTGACATTTAAATTGTCTATGTCTCACTTCAAAACAGGATTTAAAGTAGCTGTATTCTCTACGTTTCTAGATTCTATACTTCTTAATCCTTTCTTCTGTTTTAAAAGATTCTCCCTAAAATCTAATAGGAGCTCAAAAAATGGTAACAATTTTTCAATAATTCAATCAGTGAAGAAAAAAATTAAGGATTAATCTTCATTTCTTTTAACTGCTAACATTTCTAACTTTGATCGTAATTTCTGTTGATCAGGTTATCATCAATGACAAAAAAATCACTTACCACTGACTAATTAACTAAGTACATGAAATATTTAATTCTCACAACCACCCTATGAGGCACCTACCATTATTAATCCCATTTTTCTATTTTACATATTAACAAGCAGAGCCAGAAACGGGCAGAGCAAGACTTGAACCCATAAATTAATGACTCTAAAATTCCTGATGTTATTCTTTGAACCTGTGATTCCATTCATTCCCCTCCTTTTCTTAATTTTAGCTTGAAACTCCCCTGTTGCGATATTTCACCAGAAAGTATAGTATAGGTACTTTTTGTACCTTTATCTTTCTTTCTTCATCAGTTCTCTCTTGTCATCTTATCTGACAGCAGTAAGCTTTGATTTTCAGGAAGAAATTCAAAAGCCTTGTGCCAAGCCCCAGCCACACCAAACAAGAAGAGAATTTTAATGAAAAGAAATAACATTAGGAAATGGAAGTGAGTTGGTGGTGTGACTGAGCATAGACCAGTGAACATGTACTGTGCCTCATACTGTGGGTATCTGCCATCGACGAGGCTCATATCAACACAGGAGGGGACTGGCTCAACTCCTCAATAGCAGTTGGCCTTCAATCTTGAGTTCTAGGGAAATCCAAATGAGGAGTCCAGAAGTAAATAGAACTAGGGACATATGCCTGCTCTACAATGAAGCTGCGCTGTGAAGGCTCTGCTTTCCTCTGCTTTTACCCATTACCTGGCCCACACTGTGTTCCCTGATGACCAGAGCCTTGGCCATCTCCTTTTTCGCCCCCCTTTTCTCCTCCCACTTTGCAATAATATGGCTCTTCTCCAAAAGGCTTGTGGCTTGTGTGCATGGCCAAAGCATCATTATGTTTACATTTTAGAAGGTAATTATGGCATCAGTGAAGAGAAAATGCTGTAATAAAAAATAAACTGTAAGGCAAAGGTTCTAACAGGAAAACAAGAGACAGTTTGGATTAAAAAGCTGGACTGAACTTGAGCAATAGCAGTGGAAGTAGAGAGGTAGGTTCAATTTTGAGATGCAATAGCAGAACAGAATAGACGCTGCCACCAGTTAAGGCCTCTGTGTCAGTGGACAGCAACATAGCTATCTGACTCAGACTTCATTCTCAGCCTTGATCCTGTCCACAGGGGATATCATCTCTCATCCAACAATTTGAATAACTCCTCCCTTTCATCCTCACAGCCATGTTCTTCCATTCTTACTCATAACTCAGCTCCCTCTTTTATTCTTTTTAAGAGATGGGGTCTTGCTGTGTTGCCCAGATTAACCTAGAACTCCTGGGCTCAAGAATTCCTTCCACCTCAGCTTCCCAAGTAGCTGAGACTAGTAAGAGAGCTGGGCACATGCCAACACACCTGGTTCTCCTTCTCTTTTAAATTCACCTTTATAACTGTCATCAAGCCCTTATGGGGCATCTTGATCACAGCAGGCACAAATGTCTGAGATTTTTGCAAGAGTTTATGATTCAGAATCAATGTGAATCAGAAAGACGGCCATTTTGTGTCTCAAGTTTCTTCAGTTCATTTTAACTTTCTCTGAATTATATCTATTTTAAAATCTGCATAGAATCAACCCAAATGCCCGTCAATGATAGGCTGGATAAAGAAAATGTGGCACATATACACCATGGAATACTATGCAGCCATAAAAAAATTAGATCATGTCCTTTGCAGAGACATGGATGGGGCTGGAAGCCATTATCCTCATCAAACTGATGCAGGAACAAAAAACCAAACACTACATGTTCTCACTTATAAGTGGGAGCTGAACAATGAGAACACATGGACACAGGGAGGGGAACAACAATACCGGGGCTTGATGTAGGGGTGGAGGGAGGGAGAGCATCAGGATAAATAGCTAATTCTTGTGGGGCTTGATACCTAGGGGATGGGTTGGTAGGTGCAGGAAGCCACCATTACACATTTACCTATATAATGAACCTTCATGTCCTGCACTTGTATTCCAGAACTTTAAATAACTGACAGAAGAGCAGAAGATCAAACACCGCATGTTCTCACTCATAGGCAGGTGTGGAACAATGAGAACACATGGACACAGGGAGGGGAGCACTACACACTGGGGCCAGTTGGGGGGAAATAGGGGAGGGACAGTGGGGTGTGGGGATCTGGGGAGAGATAGCAAGGCGAGAGATGCCACATGTAGGCGATGGGGAGGAAGGCAGCAAATCACACTGCCATGTGTGTACCTATGCAACAATCTTGCATGTTCTTCACATGTACCCCAAAACCTAAAATGCAATAAAATAAATGGAAAAAAAATTATGTAAATTTTAGTAATCACGAACTCATGAATAACTACGGTTTTATTAAGATCAGAGTTTTATTGAAAACTATATTATCATTGAACTGTAGGTGTTTATTAAATGTGTGATCTCAGCTGACTCTGGCAGGAATATCAGTCCTGACTCCAATAAAAGCTTTGTATTTCTCCACTAAGTTAGTTCCACAGGAGATCCTGAGGATTAAATAAAAAGAAATTCTTGATCAAATAAGTTTAGGAAATGTTGCAGACCCTAATCCCTTCTTGAAGCACCTTTGATGTATGTTCACATTAACATCTCAAAGACTCTGGAAAGTCTTATATTAAATACAACTATTTAACAGAGCATTTCCAAAATACTGAGGCCATCAAGGCACTATATAAACTTCGAAAATCTGTTTAACCTGACTGTTTCACTACTTCCCTGAGGTGGAAGCATTGGCTTTATTTTCAACAGAAAATCGTAGCCGATGAGCACAATTACAAGTTACTTAGCAAATGAGAATTGGAATTGCTGCCCCTTAAAATCATTAGAAATGTTAAGCTTTTGCTATATATAGACCATTGTTCCATTGATACATGGCCTTCCTTTCTCAAAATAAGCCTGTGTTGTCTCTCATGTTGAAGGGATGAAATCGCTCCCTGGCCATTGCAAAGTGAACTTGAGAGGGGAAAAGGAAAGAAAGAAACAGAAAGACAGAGAGACAGGAGAGATCTGTTCCCAGAGCAAGGTGCACTATGAGCCTCATGGGTCTTGCACCTTACAGTTCCCCATGAGAAGACCTAGCCATGCATGATATTATCATATAGTTTTGTAAATTTTCAAATGAGAGATGTTAAATTGTAGTGATTTAGACTGCTGTCTCTTCATGCTCTGATTTCCTCTGTCACATCTTCTCCTATGTGGGGTAACTTTGGTGTAGTCATGAATCATATTGGGTTTTAGGCTAACAAGAAGCTGAGCTGGGGATATACTGAGTTGGGGTTTAACAGGACATGTGTCTGTAGCTTCCAGGCACTTGTATTAAGTTGTAACCAGCCATTCTGTGTAGGGATGACTTCCAGAAATGTTTCCACAGCCCACCCTGCCAACTTATCTGGCATCTTTATCAAAAATACTTGGTTGAAAGTTATATGGTGACGTTAACATGGTCTACAGTTTACCCAGCTCCAAAATGATGTGGGTTGTGAAGGAGAAATAAGGTTTGAAATGTAGGAAAACAAGAGCTGATTTTTGTAACATTTCTCATAGAAGATTCTGTTCTCATTGATACATGATTGAAATTGAAGTGTCCTCCTGTCCGGAATGCACTTGATTATGCAACATACACAAATATAAATGCACCACACATTTTCCCCATTTTTATGGGCATTCTTTCTTCATGTGGAAGTCACCAGAATTATTGTGTTTGTAAGCAACAGTCCTATAGTTGTTACCTATTTTATGCTTCCCAAGATAGTGGATCGTATCCCAGAATATCCAACAAATATCGTTCTGATAAAGTGTAGTGGTTCTAGATGAAATAACACACAATATTATTACCAATGAAGTGAAACAGACTAAAGAAATAAGTATAAAATATTCATTAATAAGTCACTGTGTGTAGTGTAAGATTAATTTGATTACAACGCTTTTAGCTGAACAAAATATAGCCGCAATTTTAAATGCACTGAACTACTCTTGTTTATGCATTAATTTCAGATTCATTTTAATTTTTCAGAATTACATATAATACTAAAATCCAAATGTGATAAGAAGAAAGAAGCCAAAATGTAAACTGAAAGAGAAGATTGGCAGAAGTTTCAGTATCACCAAAATTCTTCTTATATCACGATGGAAACTAAAACTTGCAGATCAGTATCATGAACACGAGAAAAGAAATTACACCAGGACTGTTCCAAACCAAAAATAAAAAAGCAAAAGGCAGATGAATGTCTTAGTAGGGAAAAACACAATTTGCATGAAAATGTTGACCACACTGTTTAATGAGTGTTGTCAGATCGAATAACATTTCAGAATAGATACTGCCTAAGATAAAATGCCTAGAATATAAAGTTTATATATAAAGCAAAGCTTAAAGATATTTCTTGCAGTTTGACTAGAATCCTAAACATTTGCATGGCATTACCAATAGATGGTTGCTAAGCTGAAATAAATGTTGCCAAACTATCAGTAATATAAATCGATTTTGAATCCACCATGAAAAAGGAAAGACTGTTATCTATTACCTCTATAGAAAATTATATTTAAAATTTTTTTGTCATTTGAAGAGGCAAAGGGATGCAACTGAAAATGTAGCAATTATAAAAGTGCATCAGAAAGTTAATTAATAAAAATATTTTGTTATTTTTCAGGATTTTGTGATGATTTCACATCTGCATAGTTTCTAATGCATAACATGATTTCTCATTCTAAATAAATATTTATTTTCATACCAAATGGTAGCATATGCAACTTTGTATTCTTTTTCTCAGAGAAAGCCTCCCAAATCATAAAAGCCTCAGATGCCACACAATCTGAACCTGTTCCTAATCCATTGTTACTTAGACTTTGGTTAGTTGATTCGTTCAAGGAGATTGACCAGTTGGTTATTTGATGACATTTACATACTGACTCAACTACCAGCAAAGTTAGTCAAAATGGATTCCATACCTAAACAACCCAAGAGAAGCTTCTTCAAGCTCCAATCCCTTTCTGATATTGAAACAATCATTTAATGTAGAGAAAACTGGTAGGAATAAATATTGCGCTCTGTTCTGGAAATTTTTAGTTTTATACATTGGAAATGATTCCATATCGTGATTTAGACATCAGACTTTTAAAGGTGTATTTTTAATGTAAGGGGATATACATATGGTCTGTTGCTTATAAAAGCCAGTTTCATGAGGGAAGACTTCTGGCACTTACTCATGATCATGTTCATAAGCAAGATGATACAAAACTGCTATTTGCCTTGTGTCCTGTTGCCATGATTTTGACAATGGATTAATAGAGGCAGTTGAAGACACTGCAGGGAATCATGGGTCTTTTCCTGCTTAGAGTAATGCTGCAGACTGAGAGAAGCTCCTGGAATATACTACTCTCCCTCTCTGCCAACAACTACACACACAGATCAATAACCTGCTTTCTGTGCAGTATCAAATAAGCTATGTGGAGTTTTAAAGATATGGAGACTCATTCCTAGGGACTTTACTGTTCTAAATAGGTTTGCTGTGACTCTTACGGTACTTTAATTGCTTCCTTCCTTTGCTATCCCCAGTCTCTCCTCCACCATAACAAAAAATTAAGGAAAACAGAAAAATTTTTTAAAAAACAAAGTAAATACCCAACAGTTCAATAGGGATAAAAGGGTAGATGGGGGTAAAACAACTAAGATTGAAATTCTTGTATTTCCAACTCTTCATTCTTCAGTGCTTCCAATTTATTAAAAATAGGTATAGGCATCCCATCTGCAAGAGTTAATCTTCATAATTATCTGGTAGTACACACCACACTCACAGAAAGCTATTAAGAGATGATGACTCTGCAATGTTGTGAGATCCCTTCCATTTTTCATTGTTATGTTGATGGGCAACTGCAATGACTGTAATTAAAATGATGCTGTAATTCTATTTTTAGTAGATCTGTTCACTGTCAAAATTAAATATACATATATGGCAATAAAAAATAACCTGACATAGTAAATAGCATAAACAGAAAGCAGATAATGCTCTCATGATGCCATTCTATATTCCCATAGAAGAATCTCTGAAAAGTGTATGATATGGTCTATTTTCTAATAAAGTTGTTTAAATTTCCTATTCATAATATGAAGTATTTTTGAACAGCTCTGAATTCCTCAGATGACACATGTATCATGCTCTGCGAGCACTCCTCCTAGACTTAGCAATAAAATCACATTAGCCATGTGGAAGCCTGCAGACTTGAACCTCTGTGGCAGTGCAGGCTGTGAGCCCTAAGACTCAGAGAGATGATAAGACTAAGAGGGAAAGGTGGAGGCTGGTGCTATTTTGGGGATACTGAGCAGGTGGCCCCCT
Organism: Sapajus apella; assembly: GCF_009761245.1. Classification (NCBI taxonomy): domain Eukaryota; kingdom Metazoa; phylum Chordata; class Mammalia; order Primates; family Cebidae; genus Sapajus; species Sapajus apella. Next base: position 5,509,836 of record NW_022436947.1, read on the forward strand.
TTCCCCAGTTAGGTAGAAGTGACTGAGAGCCCAGCAGTTCAATAACTGCTGTCCAAAATATGCAGAAGAAATGACCCTTGGCATTACAGAACTGATCAGTCATGCCAGGCAGGGATCCTAGACCCAAGTCTGAAAGCCATCATCTGTTCCAAACTCCCTCTCTTCAGGCAGGTGAATTTCCAAGCCATCCAAACAGATGGCTGTCTCCTTCTCACCTCCATCTACAGAGGAGCCAGGGGACCACTTGATGCAGCTGAAAGAGTCACATAACAAGACATGCACTGAAGGAAGAAAAGATTCTGCCAGTAGAAGCTAATGTTCCTGTTACAGGAAAGATTGTACAAGAACACATCCCAGCCGTGGTGATGATCACTATTATACTGTGCCAACACATGTCACGACACATCTCTATCAATGTCAGCTTGGCCTCACGTTCTGTTTCCAACAGAGCAGGAGATAATCAGAGCCCTGCTAGCTATCTGTCTTGTCCCTTATTTTTCTGTTCCAGCAATACAGGGAGAAATGATAACCTTAAAGTATTTGTGAGATGTAATCTATCTCTCCTTTATTTTCTCTCCAAAAAGATAGACACTTCATATTACATACCACTTTTTAAATCTTTTTTTATCGAGTCCTAAGATCTACAAAAATGTATGATATGATTATAATAATGACTACTAGTATTAACTCCCAGTCCAAAACTTTGTATTTTCTCTAGACATATTCATATTATCACAAGAGAAAATTTGGTAAAATTCTTGAAGACTTACAATCTACTCTATCTTCACTGACTTATTCAATGTTAAAAATTCCCAGCTTCAACTCCTATAACATATATTTGATTGGATGGAAAACTACTAGTAGCTTTACTGGGGTAAGCTGAGTCATCATCTCTTGATAGATTTCTGTGAGTGTAGCATGTACTACCAGATAATTATGAAGACTAATTCTTGCAGATGGGATGCCTGTACCTATTTTTAATAATTTATAAGCATTGAAGGATGAAGAGTTGGAAATTCAAGAATCTTAATCTTATTTTACCCCATCTACCCCATTTTCCTTACTGGGTTAGAAAAATGATACAATTCTCTTTGTGAAAGTGTATTAAGTAATAAATAAATGATATCTTACAAACATGGCTATCAGTCCTGGATAAAGCAACAAACAAATGGTCATTAAATTTCTATTTATGACTTTCCAATAATTTTCAGATTAACCTCTGGGAGAGCAGCAAGAATACACGAGCCATCCAGTCTTCAGCTTGTGTTTAGGGCAGCATGGTGTGAGTTTCTTCTCTCTGAGGGGCTCCCACCTATTATATCCATTCAACAACAACAACAACAACAAAAGAGGATACTTCTGTACAGAGGCAATATAGCACAGTGGCTAAGGCCACAGCTCATCGGCTATATGTTCCTAGAGAAATAATGCAACCTTTCTGTGCCTGGAGTTTCTCTTTTATTAAATGGAGCTAATAATAACTCCTACTTCACAGGATTGTTACAAGGTTTAAATGAGTTAACATGTGAAGAATTTTAAACAGTGCCTAATACTTATTAGCACTCAGTACTACCATTGAGCAAGCAGCTGATGCTCTAGACCAAGAGCCAGCCAATCTTTTCTGTAAAGGGCCAGACAGTAAATACTGCAGGCTTTTCAGGTCATGCGGTTTCTATAGCAAACACTCAACATTATAGCATGAAAGAAGCTGAAGCCAAATGACAAACGAGTGTGGCTATCTTTTAATAAAACTTTATGGTCGGGTGCCGTGACTCATGTCTGTAATCCCAGCACTTTGGGAGGCTGAGGCAGGCAGATCACCTGAGGTCAGGAGTTCGAGACCAGCCTGGCCAACATGATGAAACCCCGTCTCTACTAAAAATACAAAAATTAGCCAGGCATAGTGGCACATGCCTGTAATCCCAGATACTCAGGAGGCTGAGGCAGGACAGTCGCTTGGGTGGCAGAGGTTGCAGTGAGCCCAGATTGTGCTATTGCACTCCAGCCTGGGTGACAAAGCAAAACTCTGTGTCAAAAATGAAATATAAAACTTTATTTGCAAAAACAGGCAGCAGGCTGGATTTGATCCATGAACCACAATTTGCCAACTCTCTTCTAGTCTAATAATCTTCTCTGATTGTTCTATTGTATAGACCAACAGTCTAAAGGAGATTGAGTTTCGGTATTATTTCTAGACTCAGAGTCTTGCAAATAAGTTTCCTGATGCTTGACTCAATCCTTGCATGGATTTGCCAATGTCAAAATTTCTACCTGCAATCTTGACCCTGGATATGACCCTGATTCATCTGGTGGATTGGGTCATTTACTTTTTCTGCTGATACTCATCACCTTGGTTTTGTTTGTTAACTTCATAATACCCATATATAGCATCTTTTAAACACATTGAACCCATCTATTCATCCATCTATCCAGCCATTATTTCATTAAATCCATTATTCACAAACATTAAAGTAAGTGCTAATTTTGCGTGTGCATGAGTACTGTGCAGGATGCTGGGAATATGAATGTGAGGAGGACTCACCAATATTCTGCATTTAAAAGACCCACAGACAGAAAATTATTATAGCGATACAATACTTTCACCTAACTACATGTCGAAGACACCACATGAGTCCAGGAAAGGAAGCTTCTTCCTCTCTTGGGGTCTTCATATACACTGTTTCCTTTGCCAGAAGGCCATTTTGCCCACTATCAGCCTGGAGAACCCCTATATACTCTTTACATTTTGCCTTAAATAGCACTTCTTCAGAGATGTAGCCTCATTTTCATCATTTCAGGTATGTTCTATCTGTTGGACACTCCCCCTCCAAAGTCCATCAAATAATGAAAATAAAATAATCATTTATGATGATTTGTTTGATGCATATATCGTCCACTAGATTACTGACTGTCTTCCACACTGTTAGATGCCCAGCGTGAAGTAAAAGGGAAATGGCATATTTGGAGTGCCTTAAAAGCAAAAAGGACTTCAGCAAAAAAGCAAAGAAGGAATGGCATTGCAAAAAGTGGAAAAAGCAAGTGGAGCTGAACACCAATGCAGAAGAGCACAACACATTCAAGAAGCTAATTAGTTGACAGTTCCTCGTGGCTAGAGCTCAAAAGGAAACACTAGGCAGGGCATAAATCTGGAAGATCAGCTTTCTCTTTGTTTCTACGAGTTTGGCTTTTTCAGATTCCACATGTAAGCGAGATCATGCATTATTTATTTTTCTGTACCTGGCCAATATATATGTATATGAAAACAGCACATTGTACACCTTGATTAGATAGTATTTTTGTCAATTATACTTCAATAAACCTAAAAAAGAGAGAAAAAATGAATAAGTAGGCTAATAATGAAGGGAGGACGTGCCAAGGAATATCAGCATAATCCTGCATGTTCTGGGCAGCCACTGAAGACCTAAGCAAATAAGTGAAATGATACATATTTTAGATTGATGGCTCTGGCAGCAATGAGGGAAAGCAGAGTTTTAATGCAAGGAAGGCTCTTTATAGAGTTGATTTCTAGTTTTTTCCACTGTGGTCTGAGAAAGTACTTGATACAATTTCAATTTTCTCTAATATATTGAGGCTTGTTTTGTGGCCTATCATATGCTCTTTCTTGCAGAAATTTCCATGCACTGTTGAATAGAATCTATATTCTGCAGTTGTATATCCATTAAGTCTATTTGTTCCAGGGTATAGTGTAAATCCATTGTTTCTTCGTTGACTTTCTGACTTGATGGCCAGTCTAGTGCTGTCAGTGGAGTGTTGAAGTCCCCCACTATTATTTTGTTGCTGTCTATCTCATTTGTTAGGTCTACTAGTAATTGTTTTATAAATTTTGTAGCTCCAGGGTGAGCATATACATTTAGGACTGTGATATTTTTCTGTTGGACAAGGTCTTTTATCATTATATAATGCCCCTCTTTGTCTTTTGTAACTACTGTTGTTTTAAAGTTTGTTTTGTCTGATATAAGAATAGCTACTCCTGCTCACTTTTGGTGTTCGTTTGCATGGAATGTCTTTTTCTCTCTGGCCTCCTCTCTCTAGCCCACCACTTACCACCCTCTGCTGGCTCCAGCATTCACCCTGCAACACCCCTTATCCTGCCCCTCCTTACCCAGGCTTCACCAACCTTACCAACATCCACACCTTCTCTAAGGAAACCAACCTCCAATTTCAGAAAGTTTCAGGGGAAAGTGGGAGAGAAAAAAAGGTAACATTCCAGGTTGCAGTAAAATCACAAATAACATGGATGTGTTGATGACTGCTGTCTTAGTTAGCTTGGGCTCCCATAACAAAATACCACAAACACAAATTTATTGTTTCACAGCTCTGGAGGGTAGAAGTCCAAGATCAAGTTGTCCGCTGGGTTGGTTTCTTCTGAAGGCTGTGAAGGAGAATCTGTTCCATGCCTCTCTGCTTGCTTCTAATCGTTGGCTGGCAAGCTTTCACAGTGCTTGGCTTGAAGTCACATCATCCGATCTCTGCCTGTGTGTTCATTGCCATCCTCCCTGTGTACATGCCTGTGTCCAAATCTCCTCTTTTTATAAGAACTTCAGTCATACTGGCATTGGTCCCACCCTAATGACCTCATCTCAAATTAATTATATCTGCAACAACCCTAATGCCAAACAATGTCATATTCTGATGTATTAGAGGATAGGATTTCAAAATCTTAATTTTGGGGGAGACAATTGATACCACTACAATGACTGAACACCATCCTTTTTTTTAGTTTATAGAGAAACTATTTCTTTCAAAAAGTAACATATGAAAAAGTGCTCTGTGAACTGGAAAATGGTAAAGACTCTATAGTTATTACCTTTAATAAAGAATTAGTCATTTATATAAATGCTATCTCAAAAGTATTGAGGGTTAAGTTACGGGTCCTGAGTAATTCAAATGCCAAGTGATGGGCACAATAGGGTATAATTATCATGCCAACTTTCTAGTCCTTTAAATGCAATGTAAATATGGGATGAGACTTTTAGAGATTACTATTTTTAGTTATGACTGTCTACATAATCATCCCCAAGGATTTTGAAAAAGCTTTGTATTAAATTAGTTCATTCATCTCTGACTAAAGACTTAACTGTTGAGATTACAGCCATCACTCCTGACGGCTCATCAGGGCACTGAATTGTGCCAGTGCTCCCAACATCATGGAGTCATTGCTTGAGGTCCACAGCAATGGAGTTTCAGGGGTGCTGTTTCAGAGTTTGTGGTGTGGCTGGGTGCAGAGGCATCTCAGGGTATGTGCATAATCCCGTGTTCCAGCACTAGCCCAATATTCCATCCACACGACTGCCGAATGTTCCTCAGTAACTATTTTTAATGAAATCCTCCCTTATGCTTTTTATTGGCTTCAAAGCTTCTTCTCAACATCTTAGAACTGAATTTGTAGATACTGACATACCTCTATATCCCATTCCCCACCTGAGAAAAGGGATCAAAAGCTTAGGCTTCCTTTTGATCCATATGACACAATGCTATACTCAGAGCCCTCAAGCTGATTATATTTTGCTCTCGTTTCTTTGAGGAAATCTTCGTTCAAAAGAGGTTTTACCAAACAGAATCACAGCAAAACCTTTTACTCTTGCTGTGCCTTTTCATTTCCTCTTACTTCAAAACATATACCTGCACATCTAATTTCTCCTTCACAATATAATTATAAATATCTGCACAGTGCTTTACAAAATCCTAGACGGGATTATAACCTACTGATCTCATGAGGCAGTTACAGCCCCTATGAGCCTCCACCCAACTGACTGGAGAGTCACAAAGTGGTCTTCTAATGCTTGGATATTTCATGTTATTTATTATATTTGGAGGGTCACAAATCAGTTAACTCATTAGCCCTATGTGTTAACCCATTCTTGCATTGCTGTAAAAAAAAAAAAATCCCTGAGACAGGGTAATTTATAAAGAAAAGTGGTTTTATTTTGGCTCACATTTCTGCAGGCTGTACAGAAAGTGTGGTGTCAGCATCTGCTTCTGGTGAAGCCTCAGGAAGCTTTCAATCATGGTAGATTTTCCATTTGTTCCAGGGTATAGTTTAAATCCATTTTTTCTTTGTTGACTTTCTGTCTTGATGACATGTCTAGTGGAGTATTGAAGTCCCCCACTATTATTGTGTTGCTGTCTATCTCATTTCTTAGGTCTATTAATAATTGTTTTATAAATTTGGGAGCTCCAGGGTTAGGTGCATATGGAACTCCCATGGCAGAAGGAAAAGCGGAAGCAGGTGCCTCATGTGGTAAGAGTGGGGACAAGAGAGACAGGTGGGGAAGTTGCCACAATCTCTTAAAAAGCTAGGTCTCACATGAACTCAGAGCAAGAACTCACTCATTACTGCAAGGACAGCACCAAGCTATTCATGAGGACTACACCCCCATATCCCAAACACCTCCTACCAGATCCCACCTCCAACACTGGGGATTGTATTTCAACATGAGATTTAGAGGGGACAAACATCCAAACTACATCACCTCAGTATATCTGGGATAGAAAACAAAAGGTTCTTTTCCTTTAATTTAAAATTCTTTCTCTCTTCCTTCTCAAGTCAATTCTAAAGTTCACTTGGACTTTCGGTTTAAAATAGCCATATATCAGAATTCACAAACACAACATGGCGACAATAAGTATTTTGGCATAACACCCACTCCTCGACCCAGGGCCAATGATGCTATATTCAACTTTAAGTGCAAAATTCTTAACATTAATTTGCTCCCAAGTCAGAGAGGACATATATTGTGAATCACTGAAGAGAAAATTTACAAAGGGTTTGGGTTGGCTGCATGAAGCTGGGTTGACAGCTATGGGACAGAGGGAGAAGAGCAAAGAAGTAGAGTTATAAAAAATGAAAATCGACTTTCAGAGAAAACAGGTGGGTCAGGGACATGCATGAAAGGTGGTAAATGACCCCACAATAGCCAGCATGACTTAATGGAGTTAGCCAGTTTTCAGGGCAGTCAAGGAGATGAACTAGAGAGCAGAATCAAAGATTCCTGGGAGCACAGTGGCTGGTTTATGAAGACCATCCATGAGGTCATCATGTCCTCCAACCAAAAGCCAAAGAAAAAAACTCAGGTCCAAAGGCTGACTAGAGGCAAGAGAGCTAACATCACAAACAAAGAACTGGGAAAAACAAAGCAGTGATGACAGGGAGATGCTGGGAGGGACTGCTTAGTGTTTCAAAACCAGCCAAATTCGACAACATTGGGAGAATTTCATCTTTCTCACCTGATCACATTGTTTTTACCTCTCTCTGCTAACATGGCTGCCCACCACCAGCCTTCTCAAACATACCACCCAGGGTCACTCCTGTCAGGGAGCATCTTTCTGTCTGAGCATCCAATCAGTATCATTATCAAACATGTTTTAAATCATTCTAATAGAAAACCTGACTTTTCTGTGAGTGAAACCAGCACGTAAATAAGAGACTTTTGCTCCTCAACACTCTCAATATGCAATTGACCAGCTCCTTGGCTATGTCTGAAATTTTCCTATTCCTTCACTCTGACTTGAACTGTTGCAAATCCCTTTTCAACCACTGTGAGAGAGGAATCAGTAGCATTAGCCATTCCTCACTTGAACCTTCTCGGAAGATCAATCGAACCAGCAAATGAAGGTATCCTTGTATAACCCAGGCAGAGGAGCACTTACTTCAAAATGTGAAGATAGTCTAATTACATACCTCTACCCTCTATAGTATATATCCTCAACTCAACAGCAAACATCTAAACTGGAAATCCTAAAGTATTGCCTATATTTTCACTTGGCCCATTAACATCTTATTAGTAAAGGAGAAGGTCAGATTAGGCTGTTTCCAAAAGCATCAAAAACCCAGAAGGAAAAACTGGCACAGAAAGACCCTCTTACAGTGATTCCTTCTACTCCTTTCACAGGACAATGGCAGCAATGTGTCAACCTAAGATTTATTACAATTGGGACAAGAATCCTGCATTTTATTTGGTCTTGGATAGATTAAATAAAGTTGAAATGAATCAGAAAATAGCAGACAGTAAAAGTCTCCCAACAGAGTCTTACTTTTTTTCTAAACAAAAAAAGTACAAAAGGGTTAGCTGTTTGAGTTGCATGATGCAATATATATATATATATTCCATTGACCAATAAGTTAAAAAGATAAAGGATGTCTGGAAAACGCAAAGATAAGCAATCCAACTAGGTCCAGATGAAATGCTGCCAAAAGTACAGCCAGGCAGTACCTGGCTTCCTGCTCCGTCTGCTTCTCCTATTTTCCCTGCCTGTGGGCTCAGTACTGCCTCATGCTGACTTCATCCTGGTCCAATACAAACAGTGTATCGTAGTCCTTTTCAGGCTCACAATACATGTTAACATGGTCATTTTTTTTCTGTATATTTTCTAATTGAATCTGCTGTCCAGACACTGGGTCTGGTTCTGATTTCTTCTACCTGACCCTCTGGGCCAGTTTTCTGACACTTGTTATTCAACTTTACCTACGAATGTGTTTCCCAGGCCTCAGAATTATTGTGTTTGCCTCTCCAGATTCTAATCTGGCTGAGCTCCTTTGCCCTTTATTTCTTCTCTGTTACTCCATCTTTTTGTTAAGGTCCTAGACCTGGTGTGCTGCCCTTATCCACAGACTTCCTGACTCCTCTAGACCTTGATATCTGTCAGAACCTCCCTTGCCTCAACAATTTTCTGGCCTTACTCACTGGTAGCCCTAATTTCCACACTATTAAACATAAAGAACAGAATTTATGATTGTCAAGGATATCATTATTACTATGAGCTTATGGTTATTTACTAAGAAGTAGAGATAGATACAAACAAATCCATATGACTATTCTCTTCTACATTATGGGATAAAATAATTACCATTAGGCAAATTTGAATAATAATTGAAGTAGTTTAAGATATTAAATAGAAAATGGATATTAAGCAATCTGAAGACAAGGAATTCATGAGCATCAAGCAAGGTCTGGGAGTAAATTTTTTAAAACTTTACTCCAAACAATTACATATTCTATACAATAGATAGCTTTTCATATTGCTCTCCATAAATAAAAAATAATAAGTAAATGCAAGATACAAATCTTTGGGGCAATAACTTCTAGAGTGAAATCTATGTAAAGGACACACAGAATTTTCCCCCATGGTGAAATGGTTACTTATGGCTCAGTCATTTTAAGCTGTGGTTTTTCCTTCTCAGACACATCAGCCAACCCCACTATCGATAGGCAAGGGCTTGTTAACAGATTCCATTCTATTAATTTCATCACTAATATCATCTCCTCTCTTTTCCTACTTTTAGTTTCTGCTGGTTCTCTTCAGGAACTCAGAGAATAGAGGAATGGGCAGCTATCACCCATTTGAGAATAAACTCAGAACCAGTAGCATACTAGCTCCGCAGTTTTTGCCAGACTGATGAAAATCCTGCTTCTGTCACAGACCGACAAATTAGCATAAAAGAAAGATTATGTAGCTATGCTCAAGGACTTATCAGGGGACCTGAAAGCTGTATCTGAATATGCTTCCTGACATCGGTAAAATTCTTCCAGGCAGGAAACTGTAAACAGTATCAAAAATCCTAATGATAACTGTAGTCCTCTAAGGGTGGGTATGCACTGAAAGTTGTGTTCCTGAAACTGACCCTGGAAAAATATTTACATTCAAGTAGTTACAAAATACTTTGCAAATCAACTAATGCACTAGCCTTTTGAAAATGCTAACAATGCAAACATAGATCTATTTTCCAACTTGCAGGAGAGAAACCCTAAATACAACAAAAGATTTGCACCTGTAATTCAAGTCTGAAATGCATCTCAGATATCAATTGCCAATGTAGAAAAGAAGAAAAAAAGGAAAAAACAAGTCACTGGTGTTTTATTAACAGGAAACTGGAAAATGATATCCAAAGGCTTAAGACTCCTTTGAGAAAATGAGAGACAGAAGGTAATACTGAGGATTGATCAAACTCCAAATCAACGCAATGCTAAAGGATGGAAGCATCAACCCAGGGACCAGCTTCTGTCATCAGGCTAATGCCCAGGACTCTGTTGACTGTTATCTGGAGAATGTGCTACTCAGTGATAGGTTTCCATAGATGGGGTCCACTGTTAGTTGACCTTCTAAATTTTAAATTAAAAAAAAAAAGAAAAAAAATCAGGGCCAGGAGCGGTGGCTCACTCCTGTAATCCTAGCACTTTGGGAAGCCAATGGAGGTGGATCGCCTGAGGTCAGGAGTTCGAGACCAGCCTAGCCAACATAGTGAAACACTGTCTCTACTAAAAATACAAAAAAAAAAAAAAAAAATCAGCTGGACCTTGTAGTGGGTGCCTGTAATCTCAGCTACCTCAGAGGCTGAGGCAGGAGAATCACTTGAACCTGGGTGGCAGAGGTTGCAGTGAGTTGAGATCATGCCATTGCACTCCAGCCCAGGCAACAAGAGTGAAACTCCATCTAAAAAAAAAAAAAGAAATGTTTTCTAGTCAGTGATTCCTTTGAGAATATGATGAATTTTTAGATTTCTCCCTGAAGGAGAAAAAATGAAGATAAAGTACAAATTTTACAAACTGTTATAGAGAATTCATGGACCAGTGCTTAACTTGTAAATCCACCAGTCATATATTAGAAATCTTTGCATTAGGCTAATTGGAAAAAGAAATGGTTGTAAAGGGAATAATAATCTGCTCATGACACTTCAAAGGATATAAATAATATTGGGGATGGGATGGGGATAGGGAAGAGACACACACAGCCCCAACCTGCAAAAGGCTCCTGACCCAACTGTTCACATGTCAGATAGAAGTGAATAATCCCCTTACTCCTAAACCTCCTAAGAGAACCTCTCTAGGTTATCTAGATTACTATGTGTTAGTACGTTTTTTTTTCTAGCCTCTGCATCTATTCTGTACTCTCCTTAAGTATTCCTAACTCCTATTTGTTATTTTTCTCAGTTATCTTCTACCAACCCATTTCTCTCATCTTCTGATCTTTTTTTCCCTAATCTTTAGTGACTCTACTCCTGACCCATGAAGTATAAGCCAGTAACACGTTTCTACACAGCTCTAGGAACCTAAGTACACTAAGCAACCAACACATTAAGCTTCTTGAAAAGCTTCCTCAATGCTGGAAACAATGCTTGTTGAATTTAAAATTGCAAGACAGAGTAACTCATAACAAATATGGGAATGAGACTGAACTACTCAATGCTAAAGTAAATCAAATTCAGTTGACAACAGCAGAGTTTTCTGTCATAGTTCCAACGGATGGGCCCATACACAAAGAATGAATGACTGCCATATGATTATCTGGAAAAGGGCAGTTGGAAAGAGAAGTGATCAGAAGTCCAGGCAGCAAAGAGTAATGAGAGATAAGATAATTTTCTGGAACAAATACATCATTTAGAGTATGTTTAAAGTGGCAGGAGACTCTGAAAACAGCAGCAGCTGCCAGGATTCAAAGGACAGTGTCAATGTGGAATAGACATTTGTCTTGCATCAGTCTTCCCAGATATATCAACACTTCCAGTCAGGAAGTATAGGCAACAGGGTGGTCTTGTACCACAAAACACACTAATGCAAATTTTGAAAAACACCATTAGATTTTTCAAGTAGCTTTGAAGAATCAATAAAAAGTCTTGGTTATATTTTATCACTATGTACCATAAAACAAAAAAGAATGCATATGAATTGATTTTCTTCAGGTAGTCGGTGAAGCATGGCAAAGCACCAAGAAGAGAAAATAAATCTCTTCTTTTGAGAAGTGTCTGTTCATATCCTTTGCCCACTTTTCAATGTTTTTTTTTTCTTGTAAATTTGTTTAAGTTTCTTAAAGATTCTGGATATTAGAACTGTCAGATGGATAGATTGCAAAAATTTTCTCCCATTCTGTAGGCTCCATGTTCACTCCAATGACAGTTTCTTTTTCTGTGTAGAAGCTATGTATACCTATGTAACAAACCTGCATGATTAGCACATGTATCCCAGAACTTAAAATAAAATAAAAAGAAAAGAAGAGAAAATAATGAAGTAAACATGCTGGACCCAGTTTACATGGCTCTCTTGAGTGATCAAGTATCAAAATAAAGACTTTGAGCAATTACTAAATGAAAGGCAGTGTTTCATGCTATAGACCAGTGACTTTCAAATTCAACTGTCCAGAAAAATTATCTGGATGCTTTTTTAAAAAATCAGATTATTGAGACCCTTCTTAAAACATTTTAGAATCCCCAAGCTGAGATCATAGATTCCAGGTGTTTTAAAGACACTTTGGGTGATTCTGATGTATCTAGTTTGGAAACTACTATGACAACACATATATGTGTGTTGTCATAATACATATGTGTCTAACACATATGTATTAGATTGATGCAAAAGTAATTGCAGTTTTCGCAATTAAAAGCAATGGCAAAAACCACAATTACTTTTGCACCAACCTAATAGAATTACTAAGAAACCAACCTAATAGAATTAATAAGACATAGTCCCTTTCTCTTCTTTTCTTGGAATCAACCCAAATGCCCATCAACAACAGACTGGATAAAGAAAACGTGGCACATATACACCATGGAATACTATGCAGCCATAAAACTAATGAGTTCATATCCTTTGCAGGGACATGGATGAAGCTGAAAACCATCATTCTCTGCAAACTAACACAGGAACAGAAAACCAAATACCACATGTTCTCATTCACAGGTGGTAGTTGAACAATAAGAACACATGGACACAGAGAGGAGAATCATCACACACTGGGGCCTGTTGTGGGGTGGGAGACAAGGGGAGGAAGAGCATTAGGACAAATACCTAATGCATCTAGGGCTTAAAACCTAGATGACAAGTTAATAGATGTAGTAAACCACCATGGCACATGTATTCCTATGTAACAAACCTACATGTTCTGTACATGTATCCTATAACTTAAAGTGAACCTGGAAACCATCATTCTCAGCAAACTGACACAAGAACAGAAAAGCAAACACCACATGTTCTCACTCACAGGTGGGTGCTGAACAAGGAGAACACATGGACACAGGGAGGGGAGCATCACACACTGAGGTCTGTGGGGGGAGCAAGGGGAGGGACAGAGGTGGATGAGGAGTTGGGGAGGGATAACATGGGGAGAAATGCCAGATGTAGGTGATGGGGAGGAAGGCAGCAAACCACGTTGCCATGTATGTATCTATGCAACAATCCTGCATGTTCTTCACATGTACCCCAAAACCTAAAACACAATAAAACATATATTTAAAAAGACAAAATAAAAGGCATAGTCTCTGTCCTCATGCATTTTAGAGTATAATTTTTGAGAAAATGCATAAGTATAGATAAAATGTGAAGGTATCAAGTCTCAAATAACAGTACAGCAACACAGAGGGCAGCACAATGAAGTCAAGAATCGTCCATTTTTTATTCTATACTTTGTGCACTGAGAAGTGAAAGTTATGATACAAAATTGAGCAGAACAAAAAAGCATCATCTTATTTTACTGAATTATTTCAGGCTCTAATCAAAATTTATGTGGTTGCAAAAGATACTATGATGAAAAAAAAATACAAGTAAATTAAAATCATTTTAGCCATAGCCAAAATGATTTCTCCCAGGTTTAAACATGTAAATCATTCCCCAAACTAACAATTAGCACAGGGCTAATGATGAAACAACATTTATAATAATAATAAAATCACATGAGAAGAATGTATTAACATCTTTTAAGTTTTAACAGCCTCTAAAAAATAATTGTCATTTTAATTTGCCTAATTAATTAAATTGACTGAATTCATCTGGCAGTAATCTAAAAATCTAGCTACAAGTTATAAACACATCATTGTATGAAAATGAAAGAGAAGAAGAAATATAAAAGCATAAAATGTACAACAAGGTAACCAAGTTCTTGGTGAATTATCTATGTTTCATGTTTAAAAACCCCAGTTCTGGTCATGGGTCTTCTGTCTTAGCCTTGACCTGCTCAGGTAGCTTCCATGTTACCCACAAGTGTGGGGCAGGCCTTGCTTACTAACCAACAGAGCTCCATGAAATTATTCACAAACAAATCTTGACTTTTGAGTACTGGCTACACTAGAATTCTCAAAAGCCCTGTTACACATCCTGCTTCTTGATCTTGGACCTCCAAAGACAGCTCTTTCTCTGCCCTATGGTATGCTGTTGCTGTACCTATGCCCACAGCCCATGTTAGTCTTTAATCAGCATGTATTTTACAAGTTGGATGATATTTCCAAGAAGAATTGCATGTATACTTGAAATGTCGTACCTAAATGTTGTATCTATACTTGAAATGTTGTACCTAATAGTATTTTACCACATTTGATGGATGTGGTAAAATGCTATTATTTATTTCATTAATAAATAAAATAAAAATGTATTAACATTTTGAGATATTAATAAACTAATCAACTATTTTGCTCCCTTAATATTAGCTTACCATCAATGTACTCGTTACCTGCAGATATGCAAAGGAAGTTTAAAATGTGTTACCTGTTCTTAGAAAATTTAAAATACAAGAAAATACTACATTTACGTACAAGAAACTATGGCAGTAATATAAAACAATACAAAGCAATTGTATAAGTTGTGATGTTCCCTCCAAATAGTAGAGAATTAAAGAAAAAGTAAGTTGCCTATACACAGAAGTGCTGAAGCAAGGCACAATATTGTAGAAAGAACATTGTTTTTGAAATTTGAAAGGCTTGAGTTCTAGTCCTGACTCTGCTCTGTAAGAGTCCTTATCCTCACTGCTCTATATCTCAGAGGCCATGTATTATAAAACAGATCGAATTAAGTTAGTGTTCTTAACTGGAATAAAGGGAGCCTCAGAACCATCATGAATAATTTCCAAACTCACACCATCCCTCCCATTGCCTGGACGATTCAGACATTACCCGTCCTCCACACCTTCACATCAAGTCGTACAGAATATGGCATCACGGTTTGAAGAAGACTCCATGTAATTCTGTTGTCCTTCCATGCTTTCCATTTGAAAGCCACTGAATTAGATGGTCTTCAAGGACTTTCCTAGTTCTCACTAACTGTTCTCAAAATGTCGGCACTACATTGGAAAAGCTTGATCTGCCGTCTTGCCCTATATGATATTAAATAGGCAGAAACAGTCATCCTCAAGGCTTTACGTGCATAAAAATTCATTTCATGAGCACTTATTAAACACCTACTTTGAGCCAACACAGTCCTGAGGACTCAATGATAAGCCAACAAGCAAACACATACACAACTGATCTCATGAAGCCTGATCTCTCTAGCCCTGTCCCAAGAGATTCTGGTTCCAGAACTTCTATAAGAATATCATGAGGCCATACACAGTAACTTAACTGTACACAGAAGTGATTGTAAAGTGCATGAATAAATCCCACTGAACTCATTAAATGTATCCTCAGTTAAACTTCCCCTCAGATGAGTCCCCAGAATACCTATTCTACCACTACCTGTCACCAAAGGAGGTATACGGAAGGGAAATCAATAGGGAAAGAGATATTGTTCCTAATGCAGTTAAAATGTCTCACTTTTACCAATTTTACAAACGTAACCACGTATCACATTGCTATAGCTATTTGCAGAGACTTGGGAAGGACACAGTCAAAGCAGAGGTTCTAAAATGTAAGCTCCACTGTTTTCACTGTAAATCTCCCTCTGGTTGGGGCTAAGGGTTGGCAGCCAACAGAGTAAAGCCAGAGGCAAGCATGAAACACTGTCTGTGCGAAGTAGATAGTGTGGAATCTGAGTTTAATTCTAGCTCTAACTTAGAAGCTTAATTAATATTTTCCATGAGTTAATGTATCATTAAAACCTCCTGATGTTTCCCTCCGGTAGCGACTCTTAAGGAAGGAGGAGATAAGAGTTGTTTCAAATTGTCCTTTGGCAGTGGGAAGTATACATACTAGTTTGAAAACTCACATTCAGTGTTTTTTTAACACAATGACAGAAGGTCAGATTTGACGAAATCTTCTTGTTTTGTGGGGATGTCGAGATCATAGAGTGAGAAAGTACTACAGGAGTTGTGGATTTTAGAGGAGTAAACTCCTTCGAGATTCGAAGAAGTTGGAAGCCACTGCAAACAGTGTCTCAGTGGCTAAGGGGCAGGTAAAATGGAGAGAGACAGAAGAGCATGACTGGTCTCCAACTGGCTCAGGTTCCTCATCTGTGTCTTTCCTGGCTCCCTACAGGCAGATCAGCAATCAATCAAGACGGGAAAGTGGACTATCACAAGACTATCATGAGACTTAGTCCCTCCAGGGGAACCAGGAATATTGAAGTCAGATGTGAAGGGGTTTTGATATTATGCTGAGGAGCTTAGATTTTTTTTTTTTTTTTTTTTTTTTGAGACGGAGTTTCACTCATGTTACCCAGGCTGGAGTGCAATGGCGCGATCTCAGCTCACCGCAACCTCCGCCTCCTGGGTTCAGGCAATTCTCTTGCCTCAGCCTCCTGAGTAGCAGGGATTACAGGTACGCACCACCATGCCCAGCTAATTTTTTGTATTTTTAGTAGAGACGGGGTTTCACCATGTTGACCAGGATGGTCTCGATCTCTTGACCTCGTGATCCACCCGCCTCAGCCTCCCAAAGTGCTGGGATTACAGGCTTGAGCCACCGCGCCCGGCCGAGGAGCTTAGATTTTATCCTGCAATCTGTGGTTGCTGATGGTGACCAACTTGGTGTTTTGTAAAACAGCCCTGGTCATGATGGGGGCGGGGGTCAGACTGACAACAGGAAGACTCAAGGAGAACCTCCAAAACAGTTAAGGGTCTGTGGCACTTGTCCTGCTGAGAGATGATGAGGCACTGACTGAGGGCAGTGGCTGTGACTGTGAAGACCATGGGCCCTGGGGCTACAGGAGGGGAGGAGATAGCAGCATCTCTCCCCTCTGGCCCCCTCCCGGACAGTGCTCACTCACTACTCACCTACCACCTACCCGAGAGAGTCATGTACCATGACTCCTCAAGAGCCACAGTTCTATTCTAGCTTCATACTCATATCTAACAAGTCTTATTTAACCTGGAGAGAAGGCTGAGAAAGAGCATGAAGGATGCTATGAGAAAGTAGGGCCACACTGGGGACTTTTCAGTGGCCACCTAATTTGTTATTAATATCTGCAGTACCATCAATACCATGTACCAAATAGATTGCATCTTCTAGGACTGAATTTTTACTACGTCCCAATGATATAGAACAATCTAAGCAACTGCAAACTTCAATGCCTGCGTTAGCCAAGCCTTTCTGGATTTCTTAGAGTTCCCCCAGGCAATTTCCTGTCAAGCTAGACAAGCTTCAGAATGCTCCTAATGTATCTGTTAGAGACTCAGAACTGCCTCCTCTGTCTGATTAATATCCCAAAGGGTCTAAGCTGCTTGTTTCAGAACCATTCTGCTTCAGATCAAGAGCTAAAAAGACCCATCCGGATTGCAAAGGATCAAGGAGCCAGATGGGGCATCCTCTATAGGATACAGGTTAGAGTTAAAAAAAAAAAAAAAAAAAAAGGAGGCTGAGGCAGGAGAACTGCCTGAACCTAGGAGGCGGAGGTTGCGGTGAGCCGAGATCGTGCCATTGCACTCCAGCCTGGGTAACAAGAGTGAAACTCTGTCTCAAAAAAAAAAAAATTTTTTTTCAACCTGTCTGGCTTCACCTGCCTTTCTTGCAAGTTCTCCACAACTACAAAGAAGATGGGGAAGATGGGTGGCATTTTCCGACAAAAGAAAAATAGTTATCTATAAAACTTACATAAAAATGCAAAGTGAATCCCTATACTCTTTGTAAAAAATACATATGTACCTGTGAAAATATACACTACATATTCCATATCTTCCCATATATTTTAAATATATATGTACCTTAGGTGAAACTTCTTATGTGTTCTTAGGTGAAAGTTCTCTGGTTTCTTCTTAAATATCCTTTAAGATGTAAGCTTTCCCAAGATTTTTTAGGAGTGAGAGATTTAAAAAAATAGTATGTAAGAATCACTAACTTCAGGCTGCTTCACAACTCATATCCCATGCCTAGCTCCTCCTGTTATTTTCCCAATTTTATTATATGTCATCCCTCAGTAATCAAAAGGATTGGTTCCAGTACTCTAAAGGACACCAAAGTTCAAGTCTGCTGAAGTCCCTAATATGAAATGGTGTAGTATTTGTATTTGGCCTACACACATCTTCCCATATATTTTAAATCATCTCTAGATTACTTATAATACCTAGTCGAGTATAAGTGCTATGTAAATAGTTGTTATACTACAAATTGTTTTTTACTATTTTTTACTGTTGTATTTTTATTGGTTTTAAAAATAATAAAATATTTTTTATCCATGGTTGCTTGAATCTGTGAATGCAAAACCCTCTAATATGGAGGACCGACTCTGTTAGTAAAATTATATGATGCTCCTGTATTTGAACCTGGCTAGATATAACCACTGATCTCTGAACAACAATATTCTTTTCTCTATCAGCCCACTCAGAATATAGCAACAGAATCTCCAAACCATAATACAGTCATCTTCCTAACTCTTAATTTTGAATTCTTGATTTATGACAGAGGTTTTCAAACTTGACTGCCAATTAATATCACATGCAGAATTGTTTAAAATACAGATGCCTAGGTACCACCCCCAGGGAGTCTTAGTTGGTCTGGGCTGCAGTCTAGGCATTGGAGTCTTTCAAAACTTTCCAGATGATTCTGAAGCCAAGGTCAAGACCCTCTGATAGAGGGATCCCATGCAGATGGAGAGACCTACAAGGATTAGACCAGAGGAACCCAGCTCAAGCATTTGGTTCTCTGGGTGCCTGTCAGAGCTCCCCAAATGTTGACCACACATCTTCCTCTATTCCCTTAAAGTAGCTCCTCTGCAGCTCCTCTCCTGCTGATTTGTGTT
This sequence comes from Sapajus apella, assembly GCF_009761245.1. Lineage (NCBI taxonomy): Eukaryota > Metazoa > Chordata > Mammalia > Primates > Cebidae > Sapajus > Sapajus apella. Next base: position 5,528,723 of record NW_022436947.1, read on the forward strand.
GATTTGCTTCGATATTCCTCCTCAGTTCTTCACTGTGAGCTCCTGAAAGCAGAGATCATTTTTCTTTCATACCAAACAGAACATTGAACCCCCAACAGACCCTGACATATAGAAGGTGCTCAGTGCATGTTTGTGGCATTCAAACTGACAGTGTTTATGCCTTCTAACTCTGACCAAAGTAACCAGGCTAAAGCAATTCTGCCCAGAGAGCCAGGACTATGGTGCTACAAAGTTAACACTTGAAGGATACCCTGAAAGGCATCCCACAAACAAACCAGCTGCTCATCAATACTGAGAAACAAGTGTGTTTCTCAGCTCTGGCGCTGATAGTTTATGATTTGCAAAGTGTTCTTTCTGGAGACTCCTCAAGTGTGAATATAATTAAAGCCTCTGAATATTACCTCTTCTATTGTGCCTGGTACTAGTCCCTGCTCATTGTTCAGATAAGACAAGACTGATGAATGTGAATGTGTCTGAAGTTAAAGTAGGCAGGAGATAATGAAAAAGCCTGATTGGAAAGTCCTTATCAACTCAAGAGAGTTCTGAGATATAGAGAACATGAGGACTCTAGGCATCCCTATCTTCCAAAGTCATGAAGGGGAACTGCAGTTGCTGTAAACTCTGAAACTTCCTCTCCACTGACACATACAAGTCAGCAGGGTCATTTATGCACAACTCCAGGCAGATTAATATTCTATGGGAATGGTAACCCCTGTGTCCTGTAACTTGGCAACCCTCAAATGGCATGTGGCAGGAAGCTTCACAGCAGATGTAACACAAGCCTACTTTTATTATTAATAAGCTTCAAAAAGATCAAAATCCCTTATAGTAATTATGCCTGTTGTTCACAACATAGTCCTGGATTTCCCTCTGAAACAAACCCAGTTGTCCCATGGACAGTCTCATAGATTCTCATCCCATTACTGTCATGACAGAGGATGGCTCTATCTTTAATGTATCAGTTCATTCCTAGAACAAACTGTCTATGGGATAAACATAGAAATTGACCCTTCTGTTGTTAAAGCTTGAAACTTGTATTTGTTTTATCTGAGTTCCTTTCTGGTATGGTTTGGCTGTGTCCCCACCCAAAACTTCATCATGAATTGTAATCCCCATAATTCCCATAATCCCCACATGTCAAGGGAGAGACCAGGTGAAGATAATTGAATCATGGGGGCAGTTTCCCCCATGCAGTTCTCATGATAGTGAGTGAGTTCTCACTAGAGCTGATGGTTTTATAAGTGTTTGGTAGTTCATTCTCCTTCCTCTTGCCTTGTGAATAAGGTGCCTTGCTACCCCTTCACCTTCTGCCATAATTGTAAGTTTCCTGAGGCCTCCCCAGCCATGCTGAACTGTGAGTGAATTATATTTCTTTCCTTTATAAATTACCCAGTCTCAGGCAGCTCTTCATAACTGTGTGAAAACAGACTAATATACTTCCTCAGGAAAGGACCTTCAGACCTCTCAAAAAAAGAAGTATCAAAGAACTGAAACTCACCAGATCACCACACCAGATGCCTCCTAGCCCCCCAGTTCCTGTTTTGTTTTTTGATTTTTTACATATTGTTACATTTCTTCCCTGCTATATAGAGTCCTAGGTTAGTCAGCCAGAGAGATGAATTTCAGACTGAGCTCTCACCTACTCAACTATAGCACCAGATTAAAGCTTTTTGCTTGGCAATACTTGTATCTCAGTGATTGGCATTCTGTGCAGTGAGCAGCAGGACCTAGACCAAACCCCTGCTGTTTCAGTAACACCTCTTGGACTCCACCTCTCAATTCTGATCATATCACCAATTCCTGAGAACCTCTGGTTCTGAAATCCTGCTCCAACCTCCCCTCTCAAAAATCCCCAAGTTCTACTCACTAACCTTGCATCATGCAGATGGTTAAAACCCCCAGAAAATTAGGGTGGAGTTCTATACTGCAAATACTAATGGGCTGTCTTTATTTTTTTATGTTGATGTTATGTTGCTGCAATGAAACAAGGTTTGCTCCTCAACTCTCATCCCATTGCTGCCATGACAGAGAACAGCTCACTCTTTAATGTATCAGTCCATTCCTAGAACAATCATCCCACAATTTCATTGTCTAAAGGATGTTCCCAAGGCAGGATGGCACAGTTGCTAATCTTGGAGTTAGCAACCTTGACAGTTGCTAACCTTAGGGCTAGATTGTCTGGGTTCAAATCTCATGTCCACTACTTATAAGCACTGGCATTTTTGGCTGGTAGTCATTCTTCAATATTCCCAGTAAAAATGTAGATGATACTAACACTATCTACCTCATAAGGTTGTTTTGAGGATTGATATAGTTTGGATCTGTGTCCTCACACAAATCACATGTCAAATGGTAATCTTCAATGTTTGAAGTAAGGCCTGTTGGGAGGTGACTGGATCATGGGGGCGGAGTTCTCATGAAAGGTTTAGCACCGCAACTGTTGGTGTTGTATAGTGAATGAGTTCTCACGAGATCTTGTCATTTAAAAGTGTGTAGCACCTCCCCTCCTCCTCTTATTGCTCCTGCTCCAGCCATGTAAGACATGCCTGCTTCCTCTTCACCTTCCGTCATAATTGTAAGTTTCCTGAAGCCTCCCCAGAAGCAGAAGCTGCTGTGCTTCCTGTACAGTCTGTAGAATGATGAGCCAATTAAACCTCTTTTCTTTATAAATTACCCAGTCCCAGATATTTATTTATAGCAGTGCAAAAATGAACTAACATAGGAATTACATATATATCTTGTAGGCCAGTGTCTGACACACATTTATCAATATTATTCGCAGGTTGGAGTTTTACAGTAAGATTGACTTGGCCAGAATTATATTCCTAGAACAAGTGAACATCTGGTCACTCCTCTTTAGTTCCCAATATGAGGAAATTTCTTCCTTGTCCCTTTTCTTTTCCCAGCTTATAATATACATCATTCTAGATAATGTCTTTGTTATTTTCTTTCCCTGTTGATTAAATTTACTTAAAATTGAAATTATTTCTTAATACTATCTTTCTGTTGCTAAGAATATCCATGGCGTTCCTCTGTGGATCTGGGACTGTGGACGCTTTGTCCTTCGTCCCCTACTGTGACATATCTAGTTCACCCTCTCTGCTTCAGTTCTTTTCTCTTTGGCTTCTTTTTTCAGTTACAATGTACCCAACCTACCCAAGCCACTGGCTTTCAACTCCTACCGCAGCCAGGAAATTATCATTTCCCCTTATAATATTTTATTCATGCTTTTGAAATATAGAACTGACTTTTTAAAAACCACTCTTACCATACTTAAAAAAAAATTGGTACTATCCATTGATATTTTAATTGAGGACTTCAGGTTGTTCACACATTTAAAATTACTTTTTAAAACATCAGATAGTTTCTGAAACTGGAAATAAAAAGATAGAGTTTAGGCAAATTAAGTACTGAAATAAAGAAACCAAACCACATACTGCAACATAAGGACAGGAAGATGAGGACTGTATTTTAGATTCCCTCTAAGACACAGCAAAAGAAAAGTGACATGGACTGCAACAAGTTAAAATGTATCAGTAAATATTACCTCTGAAGGTCACTCTGACTCAGATTCTGTTTCTCCCACCAGCATACTTTTGGAAGGTATTTCCTGCTGAGTTGTAGCTTAAAGGAACATGTTCCTTTGGGTAGAAAAGTATGGAGAAGATGCAATTTGGGTAGAGCACATTATTTCTAAGAGCTTTGCAGAGCAATGAGCTGCTTTGATTCACTCATAAATGACTCACCAGTAAAACTCTTTAGATCCCAGAATGGCCAAGTTTATGGTCTAAAACCACCCCCCAAAACAATTTTTTTCTTTTTGGGCTTCCTCTCATTTGAACTTTTACCCACTTGTCTACCGTAGCAGTGTTTGTCAGACATACTTCATCTTTTAATGGGCACATTCCCCACCACCATGCCTTGGTATAGCAAACCATGATGGGCATGGGTTAGGAATGATGGGAGCTGCCTTAGTGAACAGCAACCTGGATATGTGCCCCACAACAGATAACCAAGCCCTTTAGTCAGTTTCAAAGTGTATTCATACATGGCCAATGTGTGCCCGTGCCCATTCCCCCCCAAACCCTACCACTACTTTACAAGGAACTTTTTCATTTTGCAGTAGACTAGGAGTAATCTTGGACCCTGGGTTGGTCACCCAGTTCCATCACATGCACCACTTTATTTTTCAGTTAATAGGGCCTTTTTAAGAAGAACGAGATTGAGTAATTAAAAAAAAAGAAAGTTAGTTTACTTGAGGGGGTGAGAGGGGAATATTGGCAAGGACCAAGGTATACAATAATTGGAATTTGAGGCCTGATGGCAAACTTAGAAGGAAATATGAGAAACTATAAATGTGAAATGCTGGCTATTGGTTTGCACTGAGACAGTAATAAATAGAAATTAGGCAAGGATTTCTTAATTAACAAATGAACCTGGAGAACTGGACTAACAGACCAAATGCCCTGGTAGATAGTCGAAGGTATAAAGAAGCAAGGGAGCTCTGTGAAGCCATGAGGCAGAACACAGTGTGACCAATGTGAAAGATGAGAGGGAATTGTTGAGGAAAGACTTTAACAGCTATATTCGTTTCCAATTGCTGCTGTAACAAATTACCACCAACTGGATGGTTTAAAATAACACAGACTTACTCTCTTACAGTCTTTGAGGTCAAGAGGACTAAATGAGTCTCACTGGGATAAAGTCAAGGTGTTGGCTGGGCTGCATTCTTTCCGGAGGCTTCGGATAGAGCCCATTTCCTTACCTTTTCCAGCTTCTGGAAGCTTCCAGAACTCTTTGTTGCCTTTTCTTCCATCTTCCAGGTCAGCAATGGCCAGTTGAATCTTTCTCACATTATATCATTCTGACAGTTCTCTGCCTTCCTTTTCTTCACCTAAGAACTGTTGGTTACTTTGGGACCTCCAAATTAATCCAGGATGATCTTATTTTAAGGTCAGATAATTAGCAATAATTAATTCCACCTGCCACTTTAACACCCCTTTTCGATGTAAAGCAATATATTCATAGGATCAGGAGATTGGGGGTGGGCATCTTTAAGGGGGGGATCATTATCCTGCCTACCACAACAACCCTTTTAAAAAGCATCAAGAGAATGATGATTTCATGATAGAAGAAAATCTATATGCAGAGAGTAGTGAAATAAAACCCCACAAAAGTCATCTTAAATTAGGATTTGTAAATTTATATGACTTTAAGAACTATCTTCATAGAGGAACTGTATCAGAACACACATTATGTTCTAATTCAGAATCATTTTAATGTCCTCCATTGAAGGGAAGACTTGACCTCTTTGGTTGAAATACCCATTAATTGGGACAAAACTCTTGAACAGAGATTACTAAATCTACTCATCATTCAAGGAAAAATTCAAGCATGACCTTCCTTAAGGAAGAAGCTCTCCCTACTCCCCAGGCAGAATTAATTTCTCTTTCTTGGATCACTGTCCCTTGTGCTCTCCTTTCTAATGGTACTTATCATTCTGTAATGTAATTTCCTGTTTTTATGCCTGTCTCCCTACGGGATGATGAGGTTCTTTTGAGGACAGGGACCATGACTTACACAACTTTGTATTCGAAGCACCTACCATAGTGACTAACATAAGGAAGACATTCAATGTGTGTATTGAATGAAAACCTGTAAGGTGATCAAGAGGATTCTAAACTTCAGTATTAGGAAATAAAACTAGATAACAACAGCTTTCAAATTAGAATAATGCACAATAAACTTCTAGGTTCTGGGGAGGCATTTGAGAGAGAGAGCCAGGTAAATGGTAGAAAATAAGAAATGAAGAACGTTTTCCTGTAATTGACTGCAGATTTAAAAAGCAAGGTCAAAACACAGACAAGAAAGTTTATCTGCTATGATTTTTATACATTTTCAACCACATTTAGCATATAAGTGAATGGCACCCAAAATGCCCACCAAAACTACAGTTCCAGGAAGAGGACTTGGATACTATATAATTTGCAAGCAGATATAACTTTCAGTCAGTTGATGATGTACATTTAAAAAATGTTTTTAAACACAATTTTCCATTATACTTCGTGGAAAATTTTAACACTCAGTATAGCTGAATAGGAAGGAGAGAACATTTCTGGACTGCTTTCATCCTCCCTAAAAACTCAAGATAGATTTTGAAGTTTCATGACTTCCAAGTTACACTTGGGAGAAAAGGAAAACTAAAACTCCAACCTAGCTCTCTGTAAGAGAATATAGAAGAGAAAGGCCAAGTTAAGATGAGAAAATGTAGTCTAATGTGTTTTCAAGTTTGTTTTTCCTCACACCAAAATCTTTTCACCAAAATCCTTTTCCGTCCATACCCATCATATGAGTTTATTCTCCCACTGCTGTAAATAAATACCTGAAACTAGATAATTTATAAAGAAAAGAGGTTTAATCAGCTTGTGGTTCTGCTGGCTGTCCAGGTTTCTGCTTCAGGGGATGTCTCAGGAAACTTATAATCATTGCGGAAGGTAAAGGGAAAGCAAGCACATCTTCACATGGCTGGCAAGAGAGAGAGGGGGACAGAGGGTGCTACTGACTTTTAAACAAGCAGATTTTGTGACAATTTTATTACAAGACAGCATTAGGGGGATAGTCCTAAACCTTTAGAAACTACACACCATGATCCAATTGCTTCCCACCAGGCCCCTCCTCCCATACAGGAGATTACAATTCAAAATGAGATTTGGGTGGGGATACAAATCCAAACCATATCACCCATCAAGAACATGGTTGTTTTATTCCATATGTAAGTTTGTTTTAATCTTTGTTAAGGGTAGCTTTATTTTGGATTTCCATTTATGAACCAAGGAAATTACAGTAAAGTTACAGTAGAGAATTAGTAAGCTCATTTTTTTCTGCCTTCCTATCACGACATACCATGAGCAACAGCCAGTTAGAAAGGATAAATGAACAGGGGGACCAGAGGAAAAACAGAATGGGTTTCAAGGAGCACAGAGGTGGTAAGAATATGTGTGGATGAGAAAGGTATGCAGAATTGGGAAGGAAAAAACAAATAAATGTCATCCAAAAATTTACGGTATTTTAAGGGCAGGCAAAACAACAACAACAACAAAAACAAACAAACAAAAAAAAAAAAAACGGAGGCCAATAAAGCAATTGATAAGGATAAACTGAAAAGGTGGGAAGAGAATCATGAGAACAGTGTCAAGGAAACCATTAAGAATAATATTTCAAGGAGCTAGTCAGTATCACCAAATGCTGCAAAGAAATCAACATATGATAAGTGAAGTAAGCGAAATGTACCAAATATTTCTATTGCCCATAGCACACAAGTAAAAATTAGCTTCTAGAAATATTAGAATCTTTATCCATAAAGTTTATTTTTTTAAGCATAAAGTCCTCTCTCAGATTCCATCCTTATCCTAAATACATACATTCGAACATATACACACCTGTTGATACTTCACTAAAAATGAACTGGGGTCAGTTTTGGTAACTGTTCAAGTAGGTAAAAGGAAGGAAGACAGAAAATGCAACTCTCCTTGTTATTTCCATTTACATGAAGATCAGTGAACCAATTGGATCCATTGATTTGGAACGAGAAGCAACTGAAGCATTCAACCACAAAGCTGAGCATTAGGACATGGTTAGCTGACAGCAACCCTGCCGTTTTTAGAGCTAGACAAAAGATTTTACCAGTTAACCAAAGGTAAGTTGTCTTCACTAGGTATATCTCATCTCAGAATATAACTTTCACTAAGTTTGAAGATCTAAGGCCATGGATTAAAAGTATTGTGCCAAAGGAAAAAAGAAAGCAAAAGGGAAGAGAAAATTAATAATTAATAATTACTTGTAAAGCATTTTATATTCAATACATCATGAAGTAGAAAAGGCAGGTATTATTATTGTGGTTTTCACATATGCAAATAGTCTCAGAAGTTACATTTACAGAACCACATGCTGCCTTGTAAGGAGACGGATAGAGCTGCAGATGGCATCATGATGACAAGAGCAACACAACCAAGAATCTTTGAGGAAGAGCTCCATCAGTCAGGTTTTCAATGCATATGAACGAATCTGAATAGATGGACATGCATTACAACAAATAACTTGGGAAAAAGACTGTGACATGCTGCAGCTGACTCTCACTGGCTGACCAGCATCAGCTGTGAGTTTCTCTTCCCAACTCTGTGTTCAGTGTCATCATGTTGGTTGTTTGAAACAAGCCATCACTGGAATATTTATATCACAAAAATTAATACACATTACAATAATGGCTATTTTTGATTTTCAGAGAACCAGTTATTAAATATCTACTAGCATATAACTGGGTATATTGCATCATTCACACATGATCAAATTTATGTGCTGATAAATATAAAAATAAGACTTGAATAGCTTGCAATATAATGTACTGCCAACACAATGGTCTAATTCATAATGCATAGAACATATATCTCTTTTTAAAAGTGCATGTTCGTCAGATATTTATACAATTTTAGAAAAAAATATTTTGCATTTGTTCTCAACCCTTTGGTTTACTGTGACAAGTTATTTCCAGGTGTTTTTTCATCAATGAAATGGATTACTGACATTTTCAAGTCATGTTCCATAGGCCATCAAAGGATTATAATTTTTTTTCCCAAAGAATCCTAAAAAAGATTTCTTAAATATCTTTATTTAAACAAATTATAAGTGTTTTAAAAACTTTAATTAAAAGATTAGCATACTCAAATATGTCATATGCCAAATTGTAATATATTGGAGACCACCAACTCATTAACTTGTGATGCCAGTTTAACTTGTTTTTGGCAGACCTTAGAATGAGTCTCCCTCTGGCATATCTGTGTATATACTTAAGCTTAGAGGAATCTTTGACTAGGATGGTTATAATTCTGTACTGTTTTTCTTTTGTTTTGTTTTGTTTAATTTAAAACTCTTGAACTCTTGAATTTCTACCACTACCAAAAGAATATACCGGGGCTAGCTTGACTGGAAGACAGGACAGTCACTGCCATATCCCAGCCAAGGCCAGCCTAGATCAGCCAATAGCCTTCCAACCCTCCATGTAAGCATGCCCAGCCCAATTCAGTAAATCTTCAGCTGACCACAAATACATGAGAAGCCTGGCAGAGACCTGTCTATCCCAGCACAAATCAACTGACAGAATCAGCAGTCAACTAAATGTCTATTGTTATGTAAACTGTTCTTTAAAAACTTCAAGCTAGTTTATTTCTGCTTTGATAAAAATTAGACAATTATGCTACCTTAGAAACACTTTCATGTTGTTAATGTGTCACGTTATAAATATTATGCTGACTGTAAGCTTTCAGTTTCTTTTATCTAACTTTAATATTTATAATAAGGAATACGAATAGCAGTTATATATTGATCACAAGTCATATAGAAACAAGTTTTTCTGCTTAGTCACTTTCAAATTTCTGAATTAGTTTAGTTTCAACATTTTCAAGATTCTTTTGAACTTAAGACATAAACGATCATATTACCTACATCCAACATATTTTTTCTTTCTATCTGTGTTTCTTACTTTTCTCCCCCACTTCCTTTCTTTCTTTTTGAAAATCCTTCCACTTCATTTTTTTCTTGTCATATTGAACTGGCTCAGATAACTCCTAATTTAAAAAAAAATATGGACCTTCAGATACTTTTAATATCTATGTTTTTATCATAAACTAAAGGAGTTATAAAAGTTGAGATTTCCAATGTTTTTAAAACATTGACATAAAAATAAAACTGTTATACAGCCAATAAATAAATAAACTGTTACATATAGTGACAGAATTTAGGAAAATCAAGCAGTGGTACCTTTGGAGAGGCATTAATGACCACGAGGTAGCAACACAAAGTCCCCTGGCATACTGACTCTATCAGAGTTTAAAAATTATATAGGAGACTCTCTTTTGGTTCCAAATGAAGTTTAAGGCAGTTCTTTCCAATTGCATGAAGAAAGTCAATGGTAGCTTGTTGGGGATAGCATTGAATCTATAAATTACTTTGGGCAGTATGGCCATTTTCATGATACTGATTATTCCTAACCATGAGCATGGAGTGTTTTTCCATCTGTATGTGTCCTCTCTGATTTCCTTAAGCAGTGATTTGTATTTCTACTTGAAGAGGTTCCCTTGTAAGTTGTATTTACAGGTATTTCATTCTCTTTGCAGCAAGTGTAAATGGGAGTTCACGCGTGATTTGTCTATTTGTCTGTTATTGGTGTATAGGAACACTTGTGATTTTTGCACATTGATTTTTGTAACCTGAGACTTTGCTGAAGTTGCTTATTAGCTTAAGGAGATTTTGGGCTGAGACGATGGGGTCTTATAAATATACAATCATGTCATCTGCAAATAGAGACAATTTGAATTCCTCTTTTCCTAAATGAATACCCATTACTTCTTTTTCTTGGCTGATTTGCCTGGCCAGAACTTCTAATACTATGTTGAATAGGAGTGGTGAGAGTGGGCATACTTGTCTTATGCCAGTTTTTGAAAGGAATGCTTCCAGTTTTTGCCTATTCTGCATGATATTGGCTATGGGTTTGTCGTAAATAGCTTCTATTATTTTGAGATATGTTCCATCGATACCTAGCTTATTGAGAATTTTTAGCATAAAGGGCTGTTGAATTTTGTTGAAGCCTTTTCTGCATCTATTGAAATAATCATGTGGTTTTTGTCTTTGGTTCTATTTATGTGATGGATTGTGTTTATAGATTTGCATATATTGAACCAGCCTTGATCACAGGGATGAAGCCTACTTGATCATGATGGATAAGCTTTTTAATGTGCTGTTGGATTTGGTTTGCCAGTATTTTATTGAAGATTTTTGCATCAATGTTCATCATAAATATTGGCCTAAAATTTTCTTTTTTAGTTGTGTCTCTGCCAGAGCCCACATAGCCAAGACAATCCTAAGCAAAAATAACAAAGCTGGAGGCATCACACTGCCTGACTTCAAACTACACTACAAAGCTACAGTAATCAAAACAGCATGGTACTGGTATCAAAACAGAGATATATATTAATGGGACAGAACAGAGGCCTCAGAAGTAATGCCACACATCTACAATCATCTGATCTTTGACAAACCTGACAAAAGCAAGCAATGGGGAAAGGATTCTCTATTTAATAAATGATATAGGTAAAACAGGCTAGCCATATGCAGAAAGCTGAAACTGGATCTCTTCCTTACACCTTATACAAAAATTAACTCAAAATGAATTAAAGATTTAAATATAAGACCTAACACCATAAAAACCCTAGAAGAAAACCTAGGCAATACCATTCAGGACATAGGCATAGGCAAGAACTTCATAACTAAAACACCAAAACCAATGGCAACAAAAGCCAAAATTGACAAATGGGATCTAATTAAACTTAAGAGTTTCTGCACAGCAAAATAAACTATCGTCAGAGTGAACTGGCAACCAACAGAATGGGAAACTACTTTTGCAAGCTACCCATCTGACAAAGGGCTGATAACTAGGATCTAAAAAGAACTTAAACAAATTCACAAGGATAAAACAAACAACTCCATCAAAAAGTGGGTGAAGAATATGAACAGACACTTCTCAAAAGAAGACATTTATGCAGCCAACAAACATATGAAAAAATGCTCATCATCACTGGTCATTAGAGAAATACAAATCAAAACCACATTGAGATACCAACTCATGCCAGTTGGGATGGTGATCATTAAAAAATCAGGACACAACAGATGCTGGAGAGGATGTGGAGAAATAGGAACACTTTTACACTGTTGACGGGAGTGTAAATTAGTTCAACCATTGTGGAAGATAGTGTGGTGATTCCTCAAGGATTTAGAACCACAAATACCATTTGACAAGCAATCCCATTACTGGGTACATACCCAAAGGAATATAAATCATTCTATTATAAAGACACATGTACACATATGTTTATTGCAGCACTGTTTACAATAGTAAAGACTGAAACCAACCCAAATGCCCATCAGTGATAGACCGGATAAAGAAAATGTGGCACATATACACCATGAAATACTATGTAGCCATAAAAAAGGATGAGTTCATGTCCTTTGCAGGGACATGGATGAAGCTGGAAACCATCATTCTCAGCAAACTGACACAAGAACAGAAACCCAAACACTGCATGTTCTCACTCATAAATGGGTATTGAACAATGAGAATACATGGACACATGGAGGGGAACATCACACATTGAGGCTTGTCAGGGGGTGGGAGGCTAGTGAAGGGATAGTAGGGGCTGGAGAGATTGGGGAGGGATAACATTAAGAGAAATACCTAATGAAGGTGACAGGGGGATGGATGCAGCAACCCACCATGGCATGTGGATACCTATGTAACAAACCTGCATGATCTGCACATGTACCCCAGAACTTATAGTATAATAAAAAATAAAAATTTTAAAAATTATATAGGAGAGGGTTAATTTTGTCAAAACTCATTGATCTACACGTAATATTTTCTATATTATTCTATGTATATGCCAATATAAAATTTCCCAAAATATTTAACATTATATCTACATAAATATAACTGTAATCAACTTAACTGTTAAATAAGTCTCTTAACTGTAGCTAGATGATAGCCACTAGCATGCAATTTTTAGCAATTAGGAAATATCTTTTTTAGTAGTCACAATTTTATATCATTTCTTTTGTTCATTAACTCAAATTTCCATTTCACTGCACCACAACATTTATCCTATGTAATATGTTTTTAGGGTTCAAAGTTTTTGTGTATTACCTTGCCATATTTCTGTGCAATGAAATATAATATCTTAAATAAAAATAAAATTGGTAAATAACATACAAGTTATTTTTATTCCCTATTACCAAAATACTCTAGCTATTAAAGTTTTCGGCTAGGTTTTCGTTGAGTTGTAACTCATTTGTATGAATTAATTTAGTTTCTTGAGAATTATGGTTTCCACTTTCATTCGTGTCCCTCCTCAAGAAAAGGCATTCATATGAAACATATGAAAATAAAAGAAATTTTTTAAAACAATGTGATACAATTCTTTGAAATATATATGCCAAAAGAAATAAAAAATCTCATAGTGACCTATGGCCATACATTAATAAACTATTAAACTTATTTTAAATTTGTTTAACACTGGAAAACACCTGACTTGCAAAAGGATTTGTAACCCAGTCAGTTGTGTCATTCAATTTTCAATTCTTGGAAAGTCAAAAAGGTTTTTATCAAGATTTTTCAAAAGACCACAAACTGTAAGTATTTCTCTCCAATGTTATAGTACTTTGTTTAATGTAATTATAGTCAAACTAGATTGGAAAATGGAAATATATTTATAATAATCATTGTCAAAGTATTTTTGATAAAATGTTTTTTTTCTCCTTTTTTTATTATACATTAAGTTCTGAAGTACATGTGCATAACGTGCAGGTTTGTTACATAAGTATACATATGCCATGGTGGTTTGCTGCACCTGTCATCTACCTTAAGTATTTCTCCTAATGCTATCCCTCCCCTTGCCCCCAACTCCCTAATAGGCCCCTGTGTGTGATGTTCCCTCCCTGTGCCCATATGTTCTCATTATTCAACTCCCACTTATGAGTAAGAACACGTGGTGTTGGTTTTTCTTTTCCTGTGTGGGTTTGCTGAGAATGATGGCTTCCAGTTTCATCCATGTCCCTTTAAAGAGCATGAACTCATTCTTTTTATGGCTGCATAGTATTCCATGGTGTATATGTGCCATATTTTCTTTATGTAGTCTATCTTTGATGGGCATTTGGGTTGGTTCCAAGTCTATGCTATTTTGAATAGTGCTGCAATAAACATAAATGTGCATATGTCTTTATAGCAGAATGATTTATAATCCTCTGGGTATATATCTAATACTAAGATTGCTGGGTCAAATGGTATTTCTGTTCTACATCCTTTAGGAATCACCACACTGTCTTCCACAATGGTTGAACTAATTTACACTCCCACCAATAATGTAAAAGTGTTCCTATTTCTCCACATCCTTTCCAGCATCTGTCATTTCCTGACTTTTTAATGATCGCCATTGTAATAGGCATGGGATGGTATCTCATTGTGGTTTTGATTTGCATTTCTCTAATAACCAGTGATGATTAGCTTTTTTAAATGTTTTTGGCCACATAAATATCTTCTTTTGAGGAGTGTCTGTTCATATCCTTTGCCCACTCTTTGATGGGGTTGTTTTATTCTTGTAAATTTGTTCATGTTCCTTGTAGATTCTGGATATTAGCCCTTTGTCAGATGGGTAGATTGCAAACATTTTCTCCCATTCTGTAGGTTGCCTGTTCACTCTGACACTAGTTTCTTTTGCTGTGCAGATGCTCTTTAGTTTAATAAGATCCCAGTTGTCAATTTTGGCTTTTGTTGTAATTGGTTTTGGAGTTTTAGTCATGAAGTCTTTGCCCATGCCTATGTCCTGAATGCTATTCCCTAGGTTTTCTTCTAGGTTTTTTTTTTTGTTTGTTTGTTCTTTTGGTTTTAGGTCTTATGTTTAAATCTTTAATTCATCTTGAGTTAATTTTTGTATAAGGTGTAAGGAAAGGGTCCAGTTTCAGTTTTCTGCATATGGCTAGCCAGTTTTACAAACCCCATAATATTAAATAGGGGTTCCTTTCCCCATTGCTTGTTTTTGTCAGGTTTGTCAAAGATTAGGTGATTGTAAATGTGTTGTGTTATTTCTGAGGCCTCTGTTCCTTCCATTGGTCTATATATCTGTTTTGGTACCAGTGCTATGCTGTTTTGGTTACCATAACCCTTTAGTATAGATTGAAGTCAGGCAGTGTGATGCCTCCAGCTTTGTTATTTTTGCTTAGGATTGTCTTGGCTATACAGGCTCTTTTTTGGTTCCATACAAAATTTAAAGTAGTTTTTTCTAATTCTGTGAAGAAAGTGAATGGTAGTTTGACTGGGATAGCATTGAATCTATAAATTACTTTGGGCAGTATGGCCATTTTCACAATATTGATTCTTCCTATCCATGAGCATGGAATGTTTTCTCATTTGTTTGTGTCCTCTCTTATTTCCTTAAGCAGTGGTTTGTAGTTCTCCTTGAAGAGGTCCTTCACATCCCTTGTAAGTTGTATTCACAGGTATTTTATTCTCTTTGTAGCAATTGCGAATGGGAGTTTCCTCACGATTTTGCTCTCTGTTTTTCTATTATTGGTGTATAAGAATGCTTGTGATTACTGCACATTGATTTTACATTGTGAGGCTTTGCTGAAGCTGCTTATCAGCTTAAGGAGTTTTTGGGGTGAGACAATGGGGTTTTCTAAATATATAATCATGTCATCAGAGATTATTTGACTTCCTCTCTTCCTATTTGAATACCTTTATTTCTTTCTCTTCCCTGACTACCCTGGCAGAACTTCCAATACTATGTTAAATAGGAGTGGTGAGAGAGGGTATCCTTGAGTGCCAGTTTAATGCTGTGTTTTTCAGCTTCATCTGGTCATTTATGTTTTTCTCTAAGCTAGTTATTCTAGTTAGCAATTCCTCTAACTTTTTATCAAAGTTCTTAGCTTCCTTGCACTGCGTTAGAATATGCTCCTTTAGCTCAGAGGACTTTCTTATTTCCCACCTTCTGAAGCCTACTTCTGTCAATTCATCAAACTCACTCTCTGTCTAGTTTTTTCCATTGCTGGCAAGGAGTTGGCTCCTTTGGAGGAGAAAAGGCATTCTGGTTTTTGGAATTTTCAGCCTTTTTGTGCTGGTTTCTCCTCATCTTCATGGATTTATCTACCTTTGGTCTTTGGTGTTGGTGACCTTGGGATCGAGTTTTTGCATGGTCATCCTTTTTGTTGATGTTGATGCTATTGCTTTCTGTTTGTTAATTTTCCTTCTAACAGTGGGGCCTCTCTTCTGTAGGTCTGCTGGAGTTTGCTGGAGGTCCACGCTGGAGAACAGGAAAGATTACGGCCTGCTCCTTCCTCTGGAAGCTTTATCCAGAGGGGCATCCACCAGATGCCAGCTGGAGCTCTCCTGTATGAGGTGTCTGTCGACCCCTGCTGGGAGGTGTCTTCCCCATCAGGAGGCACAAGAGTCAGGGACCCACTTGAGGAGGCAGTCTGTTCCTTAGCAGAGCTTGAGCACTCTGCTTGGAGATTCACTGCTCTCTTTAAAGCTGGTGGGCAGGAACATTTAAGTCTGCTGCAGCGGTGCCCACAGTAGCCCCCTTTCCCAAGGTTCTCTGTCCCAGGGAGATAGAAGTTTTATCTATAAGCCCCTAACTGGGGCTGCTGCCTTTCTTTCAGATATGGCTTGCCCAGAGAGGTGGAATCTAGAGAGATAATCTGGATGCAGAAGCTTTGCTTTTTGGCCTTGCAGTAGGCTCCACCCAGTCTGAATTTCCCATGGCTTTGTTTACACTGTGAGGGGAAAACCACCTACTCAAGCCTCAGTAATGGTGGAAGCCCCTCCCCCCACCAAGCTTGAGCACTGCAGGTCAACTTCAGACTGCTGTGCTGGCAGCAAGAATTTCAAGCCAGTAGATCTTAGCTTGCTCAGCTCCATGGGGGTGGGATCCACTGAGCAAGACCACTTGGCTCCCTGGCTTCAGCCCCCTTTTCAGGGGAGTGAATGATTCTGTTTTACTGTCGTTCCAGGCACCACTTGGGTACAAGATAAAACTCCTGCAGCTAGCTCAGTGTCTGCCCAAGTGGCCACTCAGTATTGTACTTGAAACCCAGGGTCCTTGTGGTAGGCACCCGAGGGAATCTCCTGGTCTGTGGGTTGTGAAGACCATGGGAAAAGCATAGTATCTGGTCTGCATATCACCATTCCTCGAGGCATGGTCCCTCATGGCTTCCCTTGGTTAAGGGAAGGACTTTCCTGACCGACGCCCTACCCTTCTGCTGCTCACCCTCCATGGGCTGCACCCACTGTCTAACCAGTCACAATGAGATAAATCTGGTACCTCAGTTGGAAATGCAGAAATCATCCACCTTCTCCATTGGTCTTGCTGGGAGCTGCAGACCAGAGCTGTTCCCAAGAATCTGAAAAAATGCTTTTATCATTTGTTTTAAATATATTTTCTTTAATACCATGGACATACTTATTTAGCTCATTCAATGTATGGAAAATTCCTACTGTGTTATCTTTTTGCAAAGGCTGAATTTGAAGTAGGCTGAAACAAGTGAGGTATTTAGGATACAAAATTTATAGAGGCATCACATCCAAGGTGATGTTTCCTTAAATTCTGTGCCCTGGGCACCTCATCTGCCTCTCCCTAGTGTTGGCTTTGCCTCATTGTTAAAAGAATGGACCAAATCAAACTTACTTTCCATGATAGAATGATTGTCATTTTCAATTTAAATACATATTCTCATAGAGAGAAGACAGACTGCCTAAGAATGAGCTTTGTCATATGATTGTCACCTAGAGAAACTTATGACAATATTCCTTCCATGCACTTGCTTTGCTTTGTTTTCAAAAAACTCTCTCACAATGAAGGGACAAAGAATAATCAGTGGATGAAAAATCTTGAATGTTTAGCAAGTTTCTTTGTTGCTTCTCCAGGCTAGAAAGTCAAACTTTATAACTGTGAAGAGAGTGAATCCTTGCAGGCTCTTGGCCTTATACAACTGGACTTGTTTCCAGCTGCTGACTCTGCATGAAAGCTTCAACCTCATCCTTTACACAATCCTATATCTCATAGCCCTCAATGGGCCAGGTTATTGCATTCATTTTACCCTTCCCAAATGACTATGATTTCTCTCTAGGTTTTTATTATCTAGAGATTCCATTTTCTCAGTTACATGACTATTTTATTCAAGCTTTTGGGAGTTTTCCATCATTTTTGTATGTTAGAATCAGGAAGAGGGCCAATTCATGTCAGGTAAATCTATGAGGCCAGAATCTCCTCATTGATTTTACAATAATCAAAAGTCAGTGGCAACTTATTCATTATCTATTTCTACACAGCAAATTAAGCCAAAACGTAATGGCTTAAAGCAGCAGTAAATATCTATTATCTCTTGTGGTTTCTCTGTAGGTTAAAAATTCAGGAGTGGCTTAGCTAAGTGGTCCTGGCTCAGGTTCATCAGGAAGTTGCCCACCCTTAAATTCCTTACAGGGCCTTTTATCTCACCAGCTGGTTCTCTAACTTCTTCACAAAGCATTTTATAGTCACACCCTTTAAAGAGGTTCATCTTTATAGTATGCCTTCCTGAGAGTACTCTGGATTTTATCTTTGTCCAAAAGCCAATTTTTTTTTTTTAATTTTAGCCTTGTTTGCCATCCAAAGAGGCTGCAAACTTTAAAACCCACCAGGTCCTCACTTCTTTATATATTATAATTTTTATTTGGCTTGTTTCTTTTTTCTTATATTTTACTAGAAGGAATAAGAAAATAACAGAAGGTGCCTTCAACACTCTGCCCAGAAATCTGCTTAACTAGATATCCCCATTGATTAAGGTATCTTTTCTATATTACCACTGGTGACTGTGTTGCTAAACTTCCTGCCACTAGTTGACAAGAAGCCCCTTTCTTCTAGTTTCCAAAAATAATGTTTCTTTCTCTCCTATAAGCCCTTCCCAAAAGCCTCCCTGAGAGCATTCAAATTTCTCTAACAGTCTCTTCAGAGTCCTTCAGGCTTTCCTAATATTCTTTAAAAAGTATTTTCAGTGTCCACCTACCCGCAGAGCCCAATGCCATTCCTACATTTTTTTTAGCTTTTTCTTCCGGCAAGACCCTTGATAAAAATCAGCAGTTTAACTCATCACCCCAAAACTCAGTGACCTAAAACAGCAATGATGACTTACTATCTTTCACAACTTCTGAGGGTCAGGAATTCAAGAGCAGCTTGACTGGGCAGTTCTGGCCTGATGCCTATCGTAAGAGTATTGTCTGATGATGGCCAGGGCTGCAGTCATCAAAAGCTTGACTGAGGCTGGGGGGACTGCTTTCCAGGTGGCTTGCTCTTACGGTATGCTGGTGCTGGTTTTCAGCAGGAGGCCTCAGTTTTTCTCCCTATGAAAAACTGTCCCTCCACTGGACTACTTGAGTATTTTTACAACATAGTAACTGGTCTACCCCAGTGTAGGCAATATAAGAATAAGAGTGACAGGGTAGCAGCTGCATCCTCTCTGTGACCTAGCTTTGGAAGAAATACAGCATCACTTTGTTACATTCTCTGTCGAAAGTGAATCACTAAGTCTGGCCCACATTCAAGGGAAGGGGCTATTAAACTCCATTTTTTTTGAAGGAAGGAGGATGAAAGAATCTGTGAACGTATCTTTAAAACCATAACACGTAGAACTCTGCAATAAACTTCTGCTAATAAAACTATACTTCTTATCAATTTTTATTTGGGAAAAATTTTTAGACTTCTTCAAGAATCTAAAGGTAGAACGAAATTAGGTCAGAAGAATTAGGCTGAGTCCATCTGTATCTGCTGTAGGTCTCTGTACCCATTTTCTCATAGAGAGAAAAAAACCCACAAAGGACAAGAGTGAGGACAAGAGGGTGCAGAGCACAAAAGAACAAACTGTCAATCAACTCACACAAAATGAAAATGTGACCCAACACCAAACTTTGCTAATAATTAGCAAAGAATGGCCAAAAGGAGCTACCACACATACCACATCAATATTTGGGAGGTCCTAAATGCTCATTTCCACACAGGGATGAGGTCTGGTTTTGTTCAACTAGCAAGGGGTATAAGCTAACATGAAAATTTCTTACTTAGTTTGGGAGCCTCTAAGTCTTTATCCTCATTAGCTAACTTCTGCCTTTAAGTGTAACTGCATCACATTAACCCACAAAGTGCAGGTTTACTCACACACACAAAGATCCAGAAATCCCCAAAGTATTCCTTATTTTAATCATCAGTAAGTTATAACCCCCTAATTAAACTCATTTATCTTCAGGCTTATCAATTCTGTCAGTCAACGCTCATACAAACTGCCTGCAGTGTCCTGGGGGAAAGAGAACTCTTAACCCTTTCTTTCTCGGCCAGAGTTAAGGGAATCCACAGAGTGGAAGTCATTAGTCTTCTTTTGACTTTTTTATTTTCCAATTTCATTTTCTGATTTAATCATTTCAATCCTATAGTTTAAATAAATTCATCTAAAATTCCTTCTAATTGACCTACCCTCCCTTAAAGAATTTTACAGATAAATTTTATCATGTTATTATAAAAATATAAGCATATACATTTTTCCCTTGTTCTCTTTTAAATTTTCTTTTCTGCCTCCCACACCACCCTGCAATTTCCTTTTTGTGCCCCAAACTCTCGTCTCTGCTCTAAAGTTTGTAATGATCAGTTTTAAAGTATTAAATTATTCATGGGAAAATAAACAGAATCTCTTTAATACTAAGTAAGTTCTTTGACAATGGCCGGGCTTGGGGGAAACATAATTAATGAGTCAGCTAGAGGAGTTTCTAAGGAAATCAGTTTTAAATAGATGGCCGTAATTAATCAGTAAAAACAAATACCTGATGGAAGGAGGGAGGTTTCCCTGGTGATTTGAAAAGAACAATTAAGGCTGAATTTGGAATATTGACCTGTGTGCAAGCTGTGGTGGTAATCTCTCCTTTCTGGCCTTTGAGGAGCTAAATGGAGCGTAAAGCAATCTTTCCATGACTCAAATAAGTACAGGGCAAGCATGCTGAATAGAGGGTAGCAGCATTAGACAGCTTAGAAAGACTTCAAGTTAAAGGAAAAGTGTACAAGCTTTAACACTTAGACGGGGTTGCTAGAGGTCTCAGAGCCAAGACGAAGCCTCAAACAAGCAAGAAAATACTGAGAGTGCATTGTTAGTTCAAGTACAGGCCCAGAGCTAGGACTGGATCTGTAAAAATCTGTTTTCCAGGCTGTACTCAGACTTCTCCACAACCCAAAACCAGATGGAATAATGTTTAGGGTCTAGATAAAAATAATTGTGGATCAAGGTAAGCTATTTTTATGTGTTTAGACAAAAGGAAGATATTTGTGAGTAGGTAATGATCCAGAAAAAAAAATTTAAAAGAATGAAACTGGTATAAAGAGCTGGTAGAGAACGTAAGAACTTAAATATCAATTTTAATACTAGCACAACAATAGATGGAGTACTAAAATGATTTTTAAAAGCAAAAATATGTAATTTAAGATAATAAGTAAAACCTACCTAAAATCTTATTTCAAAAAGGAATTAGACATAACCAGGAAAAAGTAAGAGGAAGACAAATTCTTTAACTTATAAGTATAAAAAGTTCTTTTACATTTAATAAAAAGAAACATTTAGGGGGGTTTGCAAAAAGTAAAAGCATCCACTGGTAATATTTAAAGTAAGATACAGAAGAAAGGACTTTTAATTTGGTATAAGTATAAAATAAGTTATGAAAATAAATGTAAATTATTTATATTATTAGGATGCAAACTCTTCTTAATTGGGCTTAAAAATAAACTTCAACTTCAGAGTGCTTATAATAAACACATTAAAAATAAATTACACAGAATCAATAAATTTAAATGATTAGCAAAATAAACTATATTCAAGCACAAATAAAATTAGGAAAGGCAATACTAATATCAGTCAACACAAAATTATAGGTTAAAAGTTATATTACAGGCCTGGCAGAGAGTGGATCCAAGATGGCCAAATAGGAACAGTTCTGGAGTGCAGTTCCCAGCAAGAACAACTCAGAGGATGAGTGAACATGGCACTTCCAAATGAGTTATTACTGCCCACAGACCAGGAGATTCCCAGGATGAAAAGTGTCATGAGTTTCCGGCAAGGCTGTTTCAGCCAGCGCGGAGGGTCTCTGCACAAAAACACACAAATCTGAGCATCTGTTTACCCGCCCATTCAACTAAAAAAAAGAGGGCTGAAACAGGGAGCCAGGAGACCTGGCTCGGCGGGTCCCACCCTGACAAAGTCCAGCAATCTGACATGCTCTGGGTTGACAGTGTCACAGCAAGTGCAGCTAGCACCAGGATGGTCCAGCTCTGTTGGGGGAAGGGTGTCCACCATTACCGAGGCAGTCCGCCATTACTGAGGTAGTCCGCCATTACCAAGGCAGTTCTAACTAAACCTCTATAAACAAAACTGCAAGGAAGTTTACACAGCAGCTGGGCAGAGCCCATGGCAGCTCAGCAACACCTCTGCTGGCAAACTGTGACTAGGCTACCTCCATGCTGGGCAGGGCAGCTCTGAAAAAAGGCAGCAGGATGTCAGGAACTTATAAATACAGCTCCACCTTCCCAGGACAGAGCACCTGGGAAAAAAGGCAGTTATGAGTTCTGCTGTAGCAGATGTAAACTTACCTGCCCAGCAGCTCTAAACAGAACAATGGGGCTCACAGCTCAGCACTTAAGCTCCTATAAGGGACAGACTGTCTCCTAAAGCAGCTCCCTGACCACCATATATCCAAAGAGCCACTTCATAAAGAGGTGAGGCTGACATCTGAGTCACCTCACAAAAAGAACTCAGGCTGACATCTGGTGGGTATTGTTAACTCTCAAAAAACTAGGTATTGATGGAACGTACCTCAAAATGATAACAGCTATTTATGACAAACCCACAGCCAACATCATACTGAATGAGCAAAAACTGGAAGCATTCCGCTTGAAATCTGGCACTAGACAAGGATGCCCTCTCTCACCACTCCTATTCAGTATAGTATTGGAAGTTCTGGCCAGAACAATTAGGCAAGAAAAAGCAATAATGGGTATTCAGTTTGGAAAGGAGGAAGTCAAATTGTCTCTATTTGCAGATGACATGATTGTAATTTAGAAGACCCCATCACCTCAACCCAAAATCTCCTTAAACTTATAAGCAACTTCAGCAAAGTCTCAGGGCACAAAATCGATGTGCAGAAATGACAAGCATCCCCATACATCAATAACAGACTTAAAGAGAGCCAAATCAAGAATGAACTGCCATTCACAATTGCTACAAAGAGAATAAAATACCTAGGAATACAACTAACAAGAGGTGTAAAGGGCCTTTTCAAGGAGAACCACAAACCACTGCTCAAGGAAATAAGAGAGGACACAAACAGATGGAAAAGCATTCCATGCTCATGGTTAGCAAGAATCAATATTGTGAAAATGACCATACTGCCCAAAGTAATTTACAGATTCAATGCTATCCCCATCAAGCTACCTATGATCCTCTTCACAGAATTGGAAAAAACCACCTTAACTTCATATGGAACCAAAAGAGAGCCTGCATAGCCAAGACAATTCTAAGCAAAAAGAACAAAGCTAGAGGCATCATGCTACCTGACTCCAAACTATGCTACAAGACTACAGCAATCAAAACAGCATGGTACTGGTAACAAAACAGAGATATAGACCAATGAAACAGAGGAGAGGCCTCGGAGGCAATGCCACACATCTACAGCCATCTGATCTTTGACAAACCTGACAAAAACAAGCAACGAGGAAAGGATTCTCTGTTTAATAAATGGTGTTGGGAAAACTGGCTAGCCATGTGCAGAAAGCAGAAACTGGATCCCTTCCTGACACATTATACTAAAATTAACTCCAGATAGATTAAAGACTTAAACATAAGGCTTACCACCATAAAAACACTAGAAGAAAACCTAGGCAAAACCATTCAGGATATAGGCATAGGCAAGGACTTCATGACCAAAGCACCAAAAGCATTGGCATCAAAAGCCAAAATATATAAATGGGACCTAATTAAACTCCAGAGCTTCTACACAGCAAAAGAAACAATCATTAAAGTGAATCGGCAACCAACAGAATGGGAAAAAATTTTTGCAATCTACCCATCTAACAAAGGGCTAATATCCAGAATCTACAAAGAACTAAAACAGACTTACAAGAAAAAAAAAAAAAATTCAAAAGTGGGCAAAGGACATGAACAGACACTTCTCAAAAGAAGACATTTATGAGACTAACAAACATATGAAAAAATGCTCATCATCATTGGTCATTAGAGAAATGCAAATCAAAACCACATTGAGATACCATATCATGCCAGTTAGAATGTGATCATTAAAAAATCAGGAGACAACAGGTACTGGAGAGGATGTGGAGAAATAGGAACACTTTTACACTGTTGGTGGGAGTGTAAATTGGTTCAAACATTATGGAATACAGTGTGGCGATTCCTCAAGGACCTAGAAATAGAAATTCCATTTGACCCAGCAATCCCACTACTGAGCATATATCCAAAGGATTATAAATCATTCTATTATAAAGACATACACATTTATGTTCATTGTGACACTGTTTACAATAGCAAAGACCTGGAACCGACCCAAATGCACATCAATGATAGACTAGACAAGGAAAATATGGTACATATACACCATGGAATACTATGTAGCCATAAAAAATGATGAGTTCATGTCCTTTGTAGGGGCATGAATGAATCTGGAAACCATCATCCTCAGCAAACTGACACAAGAACAGAAAATCAAATGCTGCATGTTCTCACTCATAGGCGGGTGTTCAACAATGAGAACACATGGACACAGGGAGGGGAGCATCACACAATGGGGTCTACTGGTGGGTGCTAGGAGAGAGCCAGCAGGGGGTGGGAGTTGGGGAGGGATAACATGGGGAGAAATGCCAGATATAGGTGACAGGGGGATGGAGGCAACAAACCACATTGCCATGTATGTACCTATGCAACAATCCTGCATGTTTTGCACATGTACCCCAGAACCTGAAGTGCAATAAAATATATATATATTTTTTAAAAGTTATATTACAAAGACATTCACTGTTTAATTGATTGAAAGATAAATATGTATTAAGACCTGACATTTATTGAGTTTAAGACCTTATAACAGAGCATTAAAATATACTAAATTAATATAAGAATGCACAGAGAAAGTATTAAAAATATAATTTGCATTGTAGGCTACATAATTTTCAGTCTAAGACTTATAGAGTGGGCTAAAAAAAGATGAAAACAGAACAAAACTGAATTATTACATTAGAACATCATTTGTTAGAAAACCTAAGTAGCGAATGCACCCAAACCATTTAATTGTTCTTACACTTTTTAAACTCTATGGGACAGCTGATGGCATGTGGTAATCTGGGAAGAGAGTAACCCCTGGCTGATTCCTCTGGAGCTCAGTTCACACAGACCAAATGCCAGGGATATGGATCCAAAATGGTTATCACGGCAAGGTAGCCAGCAACAAACATGCAGTGATGTTCTTCATTTACATATTTTTCAGAATTATGAATATTGTAAAGTGGCCACTGAATTAGCTTCAACATACTACATGAATCAGCATACATATTATCTTACCATTCCTTCAATTCCTCTATATAAAACTGAGTAAGTGCATTTCCTGATTCAGAAGTTGTAACTAAAATGTCCTATTGGGCAAACAAAAAAGGAAATTTGGAAAACAGATGTGTTGCCTCTGACCGTGCAGGTCTGATTCTTACCAAGGATTCTTCTTTCTATAGTATATCACGTAAGACATCACAGCAACAAGAACAACAAAAATGTTACCCCTGGCTGTTAGGTACTTGTTTTTGAAAAACAGAAAAACGGAGTTTCAAATCTTGATTTTTTTTTTTCTTTTCTTTTTTCATTCTTTTTTTTTTTTTTTCTTTTTAAATGGAGTCTTTCTCTGTCACCCAGGCTGGAGTGCAGTGGTGACATCTTGGCTCAGGGCTACCTCCACCTATCAGGTTCAAGTGATTCTCTTTCCTTAGCCTCCCAAGTGGCTGGGATTAGAGACGTGTGCCATCACACCCAACTAAGTTTTGTATTTTTAGTAGACGCAGGTTTCACCATGTTGGCCAAGATGGTCTCAAACTCCTGACCTCAAGTGATCCACGTGCCTTGGCCTCCCAAAGTGTTGAGATTACAGGCGTGAGCCACTGCGCCTGGCCCATCTTGATTTCTATAAAGATTTTAATGCAACTACAAAATATACTAAATAAAATATTGTTGAGTCCTGTCTAAATACAAAGTAAACTTTGCTCATTCATATGGTTTGAATATTGGTCCCCTCCAAAACTCACATTGAAATTTACTCATATGACAGTATTAACAAGTGGGGCCTTCAAGCAGTGATTGGATCATAAGAACTTTACCCACATGAATGGACTAATGGATGAATGAGTTAATGGACTGATGGGTTATCAAGGAAGGAGAACTCATGCCTTTTTAAGAAGAGGAAGAGGGACTTAAGCTAGCACGTTAGCTCACTTAGCCCCCTCATTATGTGATGGCTTGCACCTCCTCAGGACTCTACAGAGTCCCCACCAGGGAGAATGTCTTCACCAGATGCACCCCATTGACCTTAGACTTCACAGCCTCCAAAACCGTAAGAAATAAAATTTATTTTTGATCTGTTTTCTGTTGCATGTAACAGAATACATACAAGTGGGTAATAAATTACCACCACTTGTATGTATTCTGTTACATGCAACAGAAAATGGATCAAGATACTCATCTTGTATATTCAGCAGACAGTGTATATATATTTGCATATAGATATACATATCTATATCAGTATATATATATTTGCATATAGATATGTATATCTATATGCAAATTCCATTCAACTTATAAACTTCCTACCAAAGAAAATTAAAAATCTTGCTGAAGGTTTCGCATACCTTGTAAACAACACTGCTTCAAAGGATTGTGATTTGCTTCCTTTTCATAATGAAAGTTGTTGGTCACTTTTAAATTTCCTCAAAATGTGCAGAAACACTTAAGAAGATTTCTTTTTTACTTTAGAGAAATGGAAGGAGACAGCCTCCCTAGACATGTGCCTACAAGATGACTATAACTTTTGCCTGCCATAGATGTTAAAATGTTGGCATGCCCTAAAATCATATTTGTAAAGTACAGGACAAAAAGAGTGTCCTTCTCTAATTTGTGAATGCATTGAGGATGAGAGTGGAGAAAAGTATGAAAACAGAAATGTATACACTGTTTCTCCAAAAATGTTTGGTGGTCTTTGAAGAGAATATAAGGAACCTAGGAAAGCATGTACTGACTGCATTTGAGATGTTGAATGTTATGTGGAGGTTGCAACAAAAACACATACAATGCAAAAAAAAAAAGGTCATTTTTTAAAAATAGGACTGTTTCAGAAGTAAAAAAACAAGGTCACTAGAAAAGGGAAACCACATTAAACAGGGTTTTCTTATTTCTTTACTAAAATGGTAACTTACAGGAAGTCCAACTTCCATTTCACAAGTTTAAATTACTTCTATGCTTCATAACCATTTTCCTCAACAAAAAGAGGCTTAACTTATGATAATAATATCCAATGTGTTTTGGAGTATCTAAACATGATGGAAATTTTACATATGGAGAGCCTACCTGATGGATTTACAGATGAAAGAAACTTGATTGACAAACAGCTACCAAAATACACCTGTAGATACAAAATGGATGTTTTTAGAGAAGTGGAAACTAACTTCTACAAATCTAAATACTTGCAGTTACTACAGAGTAAAATTCTAAGAATTCCATGCTAAAACACTTTTATTGAGAGAATGTTTAGCTTGATGTAATTTCATTTAACTGCCACTAGTAAACAGCATAATGTGGGCTTAAAGGAGCAGAGATGCAAGTCAAAATAAATTTTATATTTTGGTTTATTGAGTTCTACCACTACATAAAAGAAGAGAAGAGTATCTGAAAAGCAGCTGGTATTTCAGAGAAATATTGAAAAGAAAACAGAAATATCAAAAACGTCTTACTGGTATATCATGGAACAGAAAGAAACATGTCATTGTTAATCTTATTAAATTTTACATGTTTGGTTAGCTAATCCCATTTTATTTACATTCAATTTTTAAAGGTATTTTATTTACTTAGCTTAAGAATATACGATAACACAACTTACAAAAGTAGAATATCCAAAGAGTTAAAATCTCTGACAGAAACATTACAAAAATATTATATTTTTGTTGTATATATCATTTGTTTAATTAGTCCTATTATTAATTACTAATTTCAACCATTAACTAGTCCTATTATTGTTTTTTAAATAATATGCATGTATTTATATTTACATTTCTTACATGTATGTAATAGAAAAGCAAATAATACAGAATAATACAGAATTTCAAATCAATACCTACTTTTTATATGTTTGCTATGATATATGTATATAATTATTCTATATTATATACCTTTTGGTATGAATGGAATGTTTGTGATGAATTTATTGTGACCAACTTCTGAGAGTATCTGGGGTGACACTCTCAGAAGTTGGTCATATTAAATTCATCACAACCAAGGACAGCATATCCTAAGAATGTCAAGATGGTTTGTTAAATCTATTAGTGGCCACATGAGAAGATGCTCAAAGTCATTCATCAGGGAAATGTAAATTAAAACTATAATGATACCACAATACATTCACTATAATGGCTAAAATTTTAAAGGTTATCAATATAAATTGTTGGAAAGGAAGTTGAGTAACTAGAATTTTCATACATTGTTGATGGGAATGTAAAATAGTAAAACTAAATAGAAAAAATGTGTGGCTTTATTTGAGTGTTAAACATACACTTATGAATATTCATGTTTTCACCAAAAGGAAATAGCACATCAACAAAAAGACGTGCATATGAATGCTTACAGCAATTTTATTCATAATAGATACAAACTTGAAAAAAATCTACATATCCATCAACAAATGACTAAAGAAACAAAATACGTGGAATATCCCTACTGTGAAATGCTACTCAGCAAGAAAACGGAATAGGATACTGATATATGAAACAACACAAATCAATCTTGTTATGATCCGAATGTCTGTGACCCTTTAAAATTCATATTAAACCTCATCCGCATTGTGAGGAACTAAGAGGAGGGCCCTTTAGGAGGTGACTAGATCATGAGAGCTCTTCCTTTGTGAATGAAATTAGTGCTGTTACCAAATAACCTTAAGAAAGCTTTCACCCCTTCCACCATGTGAAGATTCAGCAACAGGGTACCATCTTTGAAGAAGAAAACCAGTCCTTACCAGACATCAGATCTGCTGATGCCTTGATCTTGGACTTCCCGGCTGCAGAACTGTAAGAAATAAATTTCTGTTGTTTATAAATTACCCAATATAAGTTATTTTGTTATAGCAGCATGAGTGAACCAAGACAAATCTCAGGCTCATTCTGCTAAGAAACTAGAGACAACAGTTGCTTTGATTCCATGTATATAAAATTCTAGAAAATGTAAGTTAATCTATACTGATAAAAGCAAAACAGTGACTGACTGGAGCCTGGAGCAAAGGGAGAGATTTTCTGCAGGAGGGCATAAAGAATCTGTTAGGGATGATGGAAATATATTGCAGCTGTGCTTTTACAGAGAAATACATCTGTCAAAATGTATCAAATTGTGTGGTTTTTATTTAAATGATGCATTTTATAATACATAAATTATAACTCAAAGTTTACTTAAAAGTAAAATTTAAATAAAGACAAAATAAGTAACTCTGTCAACATAGGTTGATAGAAAGAAATGGCACGCTCATGTTAATAGGCCCTGAGGGCATTTGGAAAAACTCAGTAGCAATTTGTAATTTTTTTAAAGAAAAAAGGGAAGTATAGCAACTACCTGATAAGAAACATCTGAAGTCAACATTCAGCAATAATTCAACTGTGGACACTATACGCATTGTCTCTGAAATCAGTGACAAGAGTGGCCATCATTGCCTACATTAATAATTATTGTATATCTACTGAAAACAGAGAATTAAAACAAAACAAAGCAATGAACATGAATCCAACAAATTACGCAGCTTTCAAAATAACTGGATGAAAAATAAGACCATAAGAATAAAGTTTCACATGTTAGCAATAGCCAGCTTAGAAAAAGAAAATGGAAGATAAATCCTGATCATCATTGATAATTATAGCCCAAAACATAAAATACTAAGGAGCAACCTTACAATTTAAAGTATAACGTAAAGAAAAGTGAAACATAACTTAAAGACACAAGAGCAGTTTTTAAAAACTGTATAGATATTCCAAGTTCCTAAGTAAGAAAGAAGTAAATTCACCACAAATTATCATTTTAATTTAATCCACTCTAGTAAAATAAAAAAGAGATCCTAACTTAATCTGGAAGATAAATGGATTATAGCACCCAAGAAGAAGATTCTAAAAATAATGTATACAAAGAATTTTCCATAACACGTAGGAAAATTGTACATCTACAATAATCAAAACCATGTAAACAGAAATGAAACAGTTTAGCCAAAAACAAACTCTAGTATATATCAGAACCTAATATACAATAAACGCGCCATCAAAATAAATGTAAAGACCAAATGATGCCAGAGCGTTGGTTAACCATTTTTAAATGATTTTAAATTAGGTAAAAACCTCATGTCATACAATGAAAAAAATTACAATGAATTAACTAGTTAAAGGTTTATTTTTAAAAAACCTAAAGCTTAAACAACTATTTAAAACTATAGATGAACACAGAAAGCTTCTAACAGAATACTAATTATTAAAACAATGGGGAAAGTTAACTAGGAAATAATTATAGGTTTAAATACATATTTTAAATTATCCTTTAATTTTGAAATCGCAAAAGTGACATATACTGTGAGTACAATTTTATAAAGTAGAAAGCATTCATTTTCCCTCACCCATGCCAATCTATCACACCTCTCAGAACTAAAATCTATTATTAATTAGGCATGTATCTTCCTAAGCGTTTTCCTAAATTACATGATGATTTTTAATGTGAATAAACGGTAATTAAAAAAATTTATTGTGAAATAATTATAGATTCACAAGAAATTATGAAGAAATGTACAGGGAGGTCCTGTGTACACTCAACACAGCCTCCCCTACATAGGTAACATCTTGCATCAACATAGTATAACTATCAAAACCAGGAAACTGACATTGGAACCTGCATGGTTCTATCTGGATGATTTATATTTCAAGGGCCTTCTCAATGCTAATAACCTTCACTAGACTTTGCCTTCAATATTCAATTTTGTGGCCGGACCTCGAAATCACTCTAATGTCAACATGTGGCATTTCAATATACTGCTGTCTGACATTAAACACCTATTCTCCAGGCCTCCTATTCCCTCAAAGCCTATTCTTCTTCCTCATTTAAACCTCACATGCCTAGAGCTTATTCTTTCCTCTCAACTATGTGTCCCTTCTTGATTTCACATTCATCCTTTGAACCCTGTGATATCTATGCTAGGAAAGTTAATTCATGCTAGCTACTATATTAGACAATTCCAATATCTTGGTGGCTTGATACAATAAAAGGCTTTTTCTTCCCCACTCAAAGTCAAATGTAGGTTGATCACCTCTCTTTGGCAGTAACTCTAGAATCCAGAAGGCTTCCATTCTAAATAAACCTCTGGTACTTTGCAGAAAAGAAAATGGAAAGTCAAAGCTTTGCTGAAGACATTTTTTTTTTTTTTTTTTTGAGATGGAGTTTTATCCTCATTGCCCAGGCTGGAGTGCAATGGCGCAATCTCAGCTCACTGCAACCTCTGCCTCTCAGGTTTAAGCAATTCTCCCACCCCAGCCCCCCAAGTAGCTGAGATTACAGGCGCCCACCACCATGCCCAGGTAATTTTTATATTTTTAGTAAAGACGGAGTTTCACCATGTTTGCCAGGCTGGTCTGAAACTCCTGACCTCAGGTGATCCACCCTCCTCAGCCTCCCAAAGTGCTGGGATTACAAGCATGAGCCATCGTGCTTGGCCTGCTAAAGACATTTTTAAGAGCCAGGCCAAAAGTGGATTATGTCACTTGCATCTGTTTTATTGGCTGGAGCCCAGCTATGTGACCATTAGCTAATTCCAAGAATGGCTGAGAATTGTAGACTTCCTTTGTGTCTAGGAAGAAAAAGTGAAATTGGTGAGCATCTAGCCAAGGCTTTGTCTTAATATAACTAACTTCTAACACACCTAACTCTGTCACTATTTGTCTTTCTCCCACAGCTATTCATAATTTCTCCAGACCTATAGCTTTTTAATCATTGGTATTTGCTACTGTATATTTCTTGGTATTTCTGAAAATACAGTTATAAAACTTTGTATTACTATAATTTAGGAAAAATCTTCAACCTTAGTTGGGACCTCAGAATAGGTCAGAAATCTTTTTCTCTGCCACTTTTAAACATTCCTTTACAGTTTCGATAACAAATACTCAACCCTACTTCCTACCTCTTTCTCAGAAAATGTTTACAAAGAAAAAAGTTTATTGTGATGATTAATTTTATGTGTCAACTTAGATAGGTCATGGTACCCAGATATTTGGTCAAACACATCTGGATGCTGCCATGAAGATATTTTTTCAGATGAGATTACTATTTAAATCAGTAGACTTTGAGTAAAGCAGATTACCATCCAGAATATAGGTGAGACTTATCCACTCAGCCGAAGGCCTGTAGAGAAAGAATGACCTCCTCTGAAGAAGAGAAGTTCTGCCAGCAGACTGCATCCAGATTCTGGCTGCAACACCAGCTTTTCCCTAGGTCTCCAGCCTGCCAGTCTGCCCTATAAATTCTCAACTTGCCAGCCTCCACAATCACAGGAGCCAATTCTCAAACTCTATCTGGAGAGAAGAAGACAGAGAAACACTTGCTCTTGTGCTCTAGATACATTCCATTCCAACTTCTGGCAGGCTTTGAACCATTCATTGTCCCATCAGAGTTTCTGAGTTTACTTTTCAACTGATATCTCCCTGTAGGCATAAAAATAGAGTCAAATCTTGGTATCTCCTTGTATGAGTATATGCATATATACATATTTGTTAGCATCTTTACTTAATGTATATGAAGAAAACAGCATGTATACCTGGATTAAAATGTCAATTCAAGAGCATTTCCCATAACGTGATCTCCCAATTTACCACTAAGGAGAAAAATGAGAAAACATAAGAAGAAAACTAATAAGCCATTAAATTAGAATATGTAAAACAGAAGAGTTAACCAAATATAAGTGAAGAGTCTAGATCTGAGTGGCAAATACAGAAAAACAGAATTGAAAACAAATTTCGAAGAGACCACAAATATCCAGTTTGTTACAAGTGAAATTAAAAGACTTATCCGTAAACAATGGGAATGAATAAATCTATAAGTTATAAATTAAATCACCATGGATATTAGTTATTATAAAATTAATCACCACAGACTAAATTTATAAGAGTTTTCAATCAACTATAAGTAAGTATACCAATCTTATTCTGGATTGTTACATGCACTTGCTATAGTATATTGATCATTTTTATTCTGTTTGAAACATTTTTTTTTTCAGGAACTGTACTCAGGCTGATCCTTGAAGCTAATTCCTCCATACAGTAAAAGTTACTTATAATAGGTGGACTTATATTCTAAAAGAATGTAAAGATATTATATATAAAATATGGATTTACTAAGATAGCAATAAAATCAAAGATAAAAATTAATGCAAAATATACACAGGACTCTCTAAATTCTCTAATAATACAAAGATAAATTCCATATTTCCATATGAAATAAGGAAATTTATTTTTAAGTGATAATATCCAGTTTGAAAATTATTCAGGAAATTACATATTTCTACACATTGTTATTAAGAGTGCAAATCACTGAAAACTTTATGGAGGACAATTTGAAGAAAAAATTACACGTGCATATATTTGCTATACATATGTATCTATAACAAAATTATATATATATTTATATATATGTATGTGTATATATACATGTATAATTGTAAATATATATGTATGTTTATGTGTATATGTGTATACAGTCATGCACTGCAAAATGGTGTTTTAGTCAATGAGGGACTGTGTATACAGTGGTAATTCCATAAGATTATTATGGATCTGAAAAATTTCTATCACCTATTGATGTCATAGCACCATACAATACTCATGTGATTGAAATGACATTGGTGCAGACAAAACTACTTCACTGCTAGTCATATAAAAGTATCACATACACAAATGTGTACAGTACACAATATTTGATAATAATAAAAGACTATGTTAGTGGTTTATGTGTTTACTATAATTTTATCATTGTTTTGCCAGTATTCCTTCTACTTATAAAAATAGTTAACTGTAAAACAGCCTCAGGCAGGTCCTTTAGGAGGTATTCCTGAAGTAGGAATTGTTAACATAAGAGATGACAGCTCCATGCATGTAATTGCGTGGTCTCCTAGTGGGGCAAGATGTGGAGGTGGAAGATGAGGATACTGATGATCCTGACCCCGTGTAGGCCTAGGCTAATGTATATGTTTCTATCTTAGCTTTTAAGAAAAAAGTTTATAAAGTTAAAAAAATAAGAAATTGTAAAATACAACAAAGCTTATAGAATAGGACATATAGAAAGAAGATATTTAGTACAGTTGTACAATGTGTTTGTGTTTTAAGCTGTGTTATTTACCAACAGTCAAAAGGGTAAAACATTTAAATGTTTATAACATAAAGTTAGAGTAAGCTAACACTAATTCATTATTAGAGAAAGAAAAATATTTTTTGTAAGTTTAATGTTGCCTAAGTATACTTTACAGTATTTATAAAGTCTATGGTAGTGTATAGTACTGTCCTAGGCCTTCACATTCACTCACCCAGAGCAACTTTCAGGTTCTGCAAGTTCTGTTCATAGTAAGTGCCCTTCACAGGTGTACCATTTTTTATCTTTTATGCCATATTTTTACTATACCTTGTCTATCTCTAGATATGTTTATATACACAAATATGTTAACCATGTTAAAGCATGTTAACCATCATGCTAACAGCTGCCCACAGTATTCAGTACAGTAATATACTATAAAGGTTTATAGCTAGGAACAAGGGGTTAAACCATACAGCCTAGGTAGTAGGCTATATCACCTAAGCTTGTGTACCTAAATTCTATAACACAATGACAAAATGGCCTAATAATGTATTTCACAGAATATATTTTCATCATTAAATGATACATGATTATATCAAGTATATATTTATTTATATTTATATGATACATAAACACATATATAGTTTGTTAAAGCTTCATAGCCTCTGACCCAGCAACCCTACTAATAGGAATTTTTCTCAAGAAAATGATTAAGAATTTTGTTCCAAGTATGTTTTTTGCAGTATTGTTATGATAGTAGAGTTTAAAAACAAAATAAATATTCAACAATAAGAAATGTTTAAAGCAATTAAGATATTTTTGCTAATTCAGAGTTTAAAAATTACTTAGAATATTTAACTCTGAGTTCAAAATATTTATTTTATATACAAAGACAAATTACAAAAGTCATCAAATCTGTCCCCTTTTGCCAATGATGCATTCTATCTTGACAGCTATGTGTATGTATAGATATAAATACTAAAGATCACTTATAAAATGTACCTTTTTAGAACAATCAACGAAATGTGGTATATCACATTTTCTAGAAAGGGTATACATTACTTCAAATGAGAACAAATAGGAAGTAACTGTTTAATGAATATTTATCAGGAACACTGCAGAAAATAAGCAAGACATAATAAAGAGAAAAAATTAAAAAAATGAAAAGTGGCTACAAGAAAATATCATAGGTATCTGAATATTGAAAAGATAATATTCGCAGCAATTTTATGATGTTAAATTTGAAAATATTTAAATTAACAAAATGTACTAAAACATCTACCACAGGAAATCAACTCAGAATTCTACAATTGTGCAATAATGTTAAAATAAACTGGACCAGGGAAAAATTATCAGAAAACTATCTTCCTCAAGGGTCAAATGGTTTCATGGCAATACTCTTGAAATTTTTAAAGCATAGATAATCCCCTTACTATGTGAGCTGTTCCAGAGCAAAAGTATTAAAAGTCACTTAATAATTTTGTGACATATTAAACCTGAATAAGGTATACAAAAAGCATACGCTTTTCTCACAAAATATAAATCCTAAGTTAATATTAACTCATGACTTAAATCCTAAACCAACATGAATCAAAAATAATTCAGCAATATTAAAAGAATTATATGCCATAATTAAAAAAGGCTCACCCACATGTATAAAGATTATTTGATATTAAATATTAAGAAACCTATTAAGATTATGCATTACAAAATAAAGTTCAAAGAAAATTACTATCTCAAAAACTTTATTAAATTCTATACTAATTCTTATTATTAAAAGCTTTTAGAAAATAACACTTAAAGTAGAATATTTTAATAAATAAAAGTTTAAAAATTTAAGCTATTGAAACAAATGAAGATGTAATGTCTCTGTATTGATAAGACTGAATATTGAAACATTTTAGCTATCTGAATTGATAGGCCTATCACTCAACTTAAAATGCCAGATAACTTCTTGGAACTTGATAAAATTATTCTCAAGTTCATTAGACGGAATGTTTTAATTATTAATTTTTAGTGAGTATTATAGCAAGAAATTAGAAGCGAGATAAATGGAACAGTAGAGAATATCCTAAAGCCATGTGGATTTATTATTTAATAAAAGTAATATTATAACTTAACAGAGAAGAATTATTCTTTAAAATGAGTTGGAACTTTAAGGGTTAATAATAATAGCTCTCTCATCTCCATCTGAATAGCAAACCAGATGAGAATACCCAAGAAGCTGAGAGATGACTATCAAAATATCTTTTGAGTACTTTTGTTACTGATAAAAGATGAATTCAAGAATGTGGCTTTGATGTGTGGTCCAAATGAGTATCCCAAAAATTCTCCCCAGAAATAAACTTTCTTACTCATATACAAACCTGAAAAAATACAGAAAACTCCTGCATGACCATCTTCCTTGTGGCATTTGTGGAGAATACATCAGAATGCGGATCTGCAGTAAATAGGAATTGAGTGAGAAGATAAAGCCAGCATGTTCAGCTTCTCTCCTAACTACGTTTCAGATACATACACCTCTCCTCACCCCCTGGAGAAGTGAGTAAGGTTGAGGGGCAGGCAGCATCACTCTAATACAACGCCCTCAAATGAAAAAAAATGAGGGGGTTTGGCACAGTGGCTCACGCCTGTAATCCCAGCAGTTTGGGAGGCTGAGGTGGGCAGATCACTTGAGGTCAAGAGTTCAAGACCAGCCTGAACAACACGGTGAAACCCCCATCTCTACTGAAAATACAAAAAATTAGCCAGGTATGGTGGCGTGCACCTGTAATTCCAGCTATTCGGGAGGTGAGACAGGAGAATCACTTGAACCCAGCAGGTGGAGGCTGCAATGAGCTGAGATCACACCCATTGCACTGCAGCCTAAGCAACAGAGCAATAATCCATGAAAGAAAGAAAGAAAAGAAAGAGAGAGAGAGAGAAAGAGGGAGGGAGAGACAGATGGAGGGATGGAGGGAGGAAGGAAAGGAGGAAGGAAAGGAGGAAGGAAGGAAGGGAGGAAGGAAGGAAGGAAGGAAGGAAGGAAGGAAGGAAGGAGGGAGGGAGGGAGGGAGGGAGGGAAAGAAAGAAAGGAAAGAAAGAAAGAGAAAGAAAGAAAAATGAGGGAACACATAAAAGAAGTAAACTGTATTAGCTGAACGTTCATGCAGTGAAAAGACAAAGTAAATCCTGATTTCACGTCATATATTCTATCTGTAAGTATTAATTAGATTAGAACTGTGTGTGTGTGTGTGTGTGTGTGTGTGTGTGTGTGTGTGTGTGTGTATGTTAGGCAGTGGTTTCATATCATATAGTCAACTTCTATTTATTCCACAGCATTACCTTGGAGCCACTGCAGGAGAAATACTGGGTCCTAGGCTGCCCCCTTTACTCTTTCATAAGTAACTATGCTTCTATCGCTTCTACATATTCAACTTTCCAAGCAAAGTTTTGTTTGAAGGAAGGGCTCAGCTAAAAAAAAAAGTTGAAAACACCACCAGACTCAATACATGAAGGAAATAAAATGTTTGAAACATGTTTTAAACTATAAGAAAATATACATAGAAGAGGATTAGCTTCAAGATGGCTGACTAGAGGCATCCGGCACTCACCTCCTCCACAAAATAGAACCAAAATAGTGAGTAGATGATCACACTTCAAATAGAGAGTCTGAGACAGAACGCCGGAATTCAGCAGAAAACTGACAGAAAATACCTGAGGCACGGAAGGAGAGAAAAGCAAGGCAGCCGGCTCAGGATTAGCTGGGAGCTCTGAGAGGCTTTCCAGTGTGGGGAAAAGTTAAGTGAAATATCCCTAGTAGTCCACATTCTCTCTGTGGACTCCTGAAATCCTAGCCACGGGAGAGCCACTTGACCCCTGCAAGCCCTGAGACTGGAAGAGTGAACAGCTCAGAGTCCAAATGACGCATTACTCCAGAGAGGGAACTTACTCTGGGTCCTATACATCCCCCAAGAGGCAAACAAGTAGAGCACAGCACCATTATGGGAGCTCAGACCCCACCAGACTGCCTCCTGACGGCCCCCTGCATCTCCATATCCCTGGAGCCCTGCGACATCCTCTTGCATATACCCAGAGGGTTTCATTGGTGCAACACCAGTGGATCCAGCAGTTAGGCGAGGTGCCCAGCACTCTAGCTCATACAGTGTCCTACAGTCCAGGGAATAGGTGGTCAGCACACCTGGAAGGCTTCCCCCAGGACAAAAGAAGCAAAAGTGTGCACTCCCCAGAGCCTGAGAGCCACCTGCCACTGATAGCAACGCTGCCCTTACCAGCAGCAAGACCATAGTGCACTTGCACACACCCTAAGGACAAGTTATCCCTTCTCATTGCCACCACTGCCATCATCTCCCAAGCACGCCTCCTGGTGACCTGGGGATCATTCAAGCCACCCCCCACAGCCTCCACCCATGCACATCACTGGGGGGGTGACTAAAGACAGACCTACCCAGTCTGGCACACTAGCCAAGCACACTAGCCAGAGGCCTGGGGACTGCCTGACGCTACCCCACCATTCAACATGGGCACACCACCAGCAGACTTGACAACTGACACTGAACACCTGCCACTGGTACCAAAGCATGTCATCTGGCATCCTGGAGATCACTCTGCTGGTTCACCACCACTGGCATCTGTACTCTTCCCCAGGGCCTGAGGACAGGCCCACCCAGCCTACTGCCTTACCACTATCAGCACCCACCCACGCCCAACACCTGAAGGCTTG
This sequence comes from Sapajus apella, assembly GCF_009761245.1. NCBI lineage: Eukaryota > Metazoa > Chordata > Mammalia > Primates > Cebidae > Sapajus > Sapajus apella. The sequence goes on from NW_022436947.1 coordinate 5,567,712, forward strand.
GAGGCTGACCCATCCAGTCCACTAAACCACCACTAACACCAGTATGTGCTACCCAGGGAGGCCAAGTGTTGTCTTGCCATTGCTACTGTCATCGCCTATACAAACTGCCCAGGAGTCCAAGCACTCTCACTCACCCAGCCAACCATTGACACTACTATAGCCAAGCAAGCTGCCTGGAGGCCCAAGAATTAGCCTATCACATGCCTGCATTTATTGACCAGAAGAGCAAAGAAAGGCATGCTCCACCCACTGCTGCCACCACTGGGACCCAAGGACTGGCTCATTTATCATTTGTGATCCCAGCAAAGCTTCATCACGGCCTCCACTAATAATCACAGCCTAAGCCACTGAGGTTATGACAGACACCACTGATGCTATTCATAGCCAAATAAATCATTTAAATACTACACTACTGTACACATCCAGAATCACAGCTAATGTGCACTGCCCAGCCAACACCATAGATACAGCTTTAAGAAGAATCTTCCCCTACAAAAGTCAATTCAAAAAATTGGAAGACATGTTTGTTACACTAGATGTGCACATATTAAACTAAGGACAGAAGAAACATTAAAAACTTAGAAAATATGACACCTCCAAAGGCATACAATAATTTTCTTGCAACAGATTTCAACGGAAAAAAATGTTATGAAATGCTTGGAAAAGAATTCAAAATAATGATATTAAAGAAGCTCAGTGAGATATTAAAAATACAGATAAAAAATACAAAGGCATTAGAAAAATAATTCAGGATATGAATGAGAAATTCATCAGGGATAGATACCATAAAAAAAGAACCTAAAAGAAACCCTGGAACTGAGTAAGTCAGTGACTGAAATTAAAAATACATTCAATAGCTTAAACAATAGATCAAGCAGAAGAAACAACTTCAGAACATGAATACAGGTTGCTTGAAATAATCCAATCAGAAAAAAAGGAAGAAAGAAGAAAGCCAACAGTGCTTACGCGACATCGTAAAGCAGCAAAATATACACATTTGGGATATTTCAGAAGGTGAAGAAAAGAGCAAAGGCATTAAAAAACACCTACTTATTGAAATAATAGCTTTAAACATCTGAAGTCTGGCAAGTGATTTAGACATCCAGATACAAGAATCCCAGATATCCTGACATAGTTTGAATATGTGTGCCTGCCCAAGTCTCATGTTGAATTGTAAACCACAGTGTTGGAGGTGGGGCCTGGTAGGGGGTGGTTGAATCATGGAAGTATATTTTTCATGAATGGATTAGCACCCTTCCCTTAGTGCTCTCCTCACAACGTGAATGAGTGAGTTCTCATGAGATCTGGCTGCTAAAAAGTATCCCTCCCTCCCTTTCTTCCTTCTTCTTCCTCTCTCTCTCTCTCTCCACCCCCCCTTGCTTTTGCCATGTGAGTTTTCTTCTCCTGCTTTGTATTTCACCATGAGTAAATCTCCCTGAGGCCTCTCCAAAAACAGATGCTGGAGCTATGCCAAGTAAATCTCTTTTTTAATATATTCCCCAGTCTCAGGTATTTCTTTATAGCAATTCAAGAATGGCCAAATACAGATCCCCAAGTAGATACAACCCATAAAGTTTCTCCAAGGCACATTATAGGTACATTGTCAAAAGTTAAAGACAAGAAGAGAATTCTGAAAACAAAGAGAAAAGCATCTAGTCACCTTTATGAGAAATCCCATGAGATTAACAGTAGATTTCTTAGCAAAAGCATTACAGGCCAAGAGAATGGGAGGATAGGATATATTCAAAGCACTGGAAGAAAAAAAAAAGTTGACCAAGAATACTATACCCGGCAAAGTTGTCCTTTATAAATAAAAAAGAAATACAGTATTTTCCAGACAAGAAAAAAATGAAGGAGTGCATTGCCACTAGACCAGACCTACAAGAAATGTTTAAGGGGTTCCTTTACCTGAAAGTGAAAGGATCATCAGAAACTATTATATACAATCATATGCTATCAAACTGAAAAAGCTAGTGGAAATGGATATATTCCTGGATACCTACAACCTACAATGATAGAATCAGAAAGAAATAGAAAACCTAAACAGATCAAAAATGAGTAGTGAGACTGAATCAGTAATGAAATTTCCCGAAAAGGAAAGCCCAGGACTCGATATATCCATAGCCAAACTCTACCAAATGTATAAAGAAGAACTAATACCACTCCTCCTGAAACTTTTAAAAAATTGGAAGAGAAAGAATTCTCCCTAAATCATACTATTGTGACCAATATCATCCTGATACCAATATCAGACAAGGACATAACAAAAAAGAAAACTAAGCCCAGCATCCCTGATGAATATAGATGGAAAACTCCTCAACAATATAGTAGCAAACCAAATCCAACAGCACATCAAAAAGATAATATGCCATGATCAAATAGAATTTATACCCGGGATGCAAGAATGATTCAACATATGCAAAATCAATAAATGTGATACATCACATCAATAGAATGAAGGACAAAAAATCATATTATCATCTCAATAGACACAGAAAAGCATTTGATAAAATTCAACATCCCTTCATGTTGGAAATTCTTGACAAAGTAGGCATAGAAGGAACATACATCAAAATGATAAAGTCTGTATAAAACAAACCCGAGCTAACATTATGCTGAATGGGGAAAAGTCAAAAGGCTTTTTCTCTAAGAACTGAAGCAAGAGAAGGACACATGCCTTCACCACTCATAATCAACATAGCCCTAGAACTTCTAGTCAGAGCAATTAAGCAAGAGAAGGAAATAAAGGTCATTCAAAATGGAAAGAAAGATAACAAATTAGCCTTAGTTACATAGAGATAGCATGATCTTAAGACTCCACCAAAAACTCTTAGAAGTGATAAATTCAGTAAAGTTGCAGGATACAAATCAATATACAAAAATTAGTACTATTTATATTCACCAATAGTGAATATTTTAAAAATCAAGAAAGCAATCTCATTAACAATAGCTACAAAAATATTAAATACCTAGGAATCAATGTAACAAAAAAAGTGAAAAGTCTATAGAAAGATAATTGTAAATCACTAATGAAAGAAATTGAAGAGGACAATCAGAAAATGAAAAGATATTTCATGATCATTGGTTGGAAGAATTAATGTTGCTAAAATGGCAATACTACCCAAAGCAATTTACAGATTCAGTGCAGCATTCCTCTTCACAGAAAGAGAAAACAGTCCTAAAATTTTTATGAAACCAAAAAGTGCCTGAATAGAGCAAAGCAATCCAAGAAAAAAAAGAATAAAGCTAGGGACATCACAATACCTGACTTCCAAATATATTACAAGACTATAGTTAAAAAAACAGCATGGTAGTGGTATAAAAATACACACATAACCCAACTGAATAGAATAGAGATGCCAGAATTAAATCCATGTATTACAGCCAACTCATTTTCAATAAAGGTGTCAAGAACATACACTGGGGAAAGGTCATATTTTTCAATAAATGGTGCTGGGAAAACTGAATATTCATAAGCAGAAGAATGAAACTAGACCCTTATCTCTCACCATAAACATAAATCAGCTCCAAATGGATTAAAGACTTCAAGTTTAGACCCAAAACTATAAAAGTACCTGAAGAAACACAGGAGAAACACTCCAGGACATTGGCCTAAGTAAAGATTTTATGGCTAAGACTGCAAAAGCACAGGCAACAAAAAATAAAAATGGACAAATGGGACTATAGTAAACTAAGAAGCTTACTTCTGCACAGCAAAGGAAACAATCAACAGAGTGAAGAGACAACCTGTTGAATGGGGAGAGGATATTTGCAAACAATTTATCAGATAAGGGACTAATATTCAGAGTATACGAGGAACTCAAATAACAGCCAAAAAACAAATAATCCCATTAAAAAGTGGGCAAAGTTTCTGAATACATATTTCTCAAAAGAAGACATACAAATAGCCAATAGGTATACAGAAAATGTTCAACATCATTCATTATCAGGGAAATGCAAATCAAACCACAATGAGATATCATCTTACCCCAGTTAGCATGGCTATTATCAACAAGACAAAAAATAGCAGATGCTGGTGAGAATGCAGAGAAAGGGAACTCTGTTGGTGGGAATGTAAATTGATACAGTCATTTTGAAAAACAGTATGGAGATTTATCCCAAAAAAACTGAAAGTAGAAGTACTATACACTCTAGCAATTCATCTACTGGATATTTATTTTTTAAAAATCAGTATGTCAAAAGGATAACTGCATCTCCACTTTTATTGCAGCACTATTCACAATAGCAAAGATATGAAATCAACCCAAGAGTCCATCAATGGATAAATGGAAAAAGAAAATGTAGCATATATACAAAATGGAATACTATTCAGCCATAAAAAAACAATATCCTTTCATTTGCAGCAACAGAGATGAAACTGGAGGTCAGTTGTGTTAAGTAAAATAGGCCACGCACAGAAAGACAAATATTGTAAATATAATATCACTTATATGTGGGAGTTAAAAAATTAGTATCAAGGAGGTAGAAAGTAGAGTGTTATTAGGGGCTGGGAAGGGCTGGGAGGGAATGAAGAGAGTTTGGTTAATGGGTACAAATATACAGTTATATAGAAGGAATAAGATTCAATAGCTGAGTGGGTTAACTATAGTTAAAAACAGTGCATTATATATTTAAAAATAGCTAGAAGAGAGGTCTTGAAACGTTCCAATACATAAAAATAATAAATGCTTTAGGTGATGGATATCCTAAATACTCTGCCTTGATCATTAGACATCCTATCATGTAACGAAATATCACAGGCACCCCATATTTGTAGAAACATTATGTATCATTTTTTTAAAGAAAATGCACATGGACATTTTCACTCTCTGAACACAGGGAAGACTTTCCTGGCATAAAACAATTAAAATTTTAAAAACATAGAAATGATAGCAGTAGGTAGGCAGGTAGATAGACAGACAGGTAAGTAGGTAGGTAGATAGGTAGATTAGATAGAGATAGAGAGACAGACAGACAGATAGATAGACACACACAAAGATACATAGATACAGATTTAAACAGATAAATATCAAAAGCTTGTGTACTTCCTAAAACATAATAAACAAAATCAAAAGGGAAAAAGCAAACAACAGAAATATTTACAACCAGGAATACAAATGAAAAGTTGATTTAATTAATATATAAAGACTATGATCAGTAAGAAACAGACAAAAATCTTAGTTGAAAAAAAAAAATGGGCAAAGGTCATCATAGAGAGAGGCTTTCCAGAGAATTGGGAAAGTGAAGAAAGAGTTATTGCTCAGGAACAATTGGGCAATGACCACATTCCCACCTCTGCGTAAGGATTTAGGCCACAATGTGCTCAGAAAGTGTCACCAACAATAATATTCCCCTCAGAGAATAAATGTCAGGAGAAACAATACAAAGAAAGCTTCATAGGCCGCTTCTCCCGCAGCCACCTAAATTATGGTACACTCTAAATTCTTAGCCAAGTAAGGAGTTTCCTGAGGCTGCCATAACAAGCACTACACACTTGGTGGCTTCATCAACAGAAATGTATAATCTCACAGTTCCGGGGGCCAAAAGTCCAAAAAGTTGAAGTGTTGGCAGGGTTGGTTCCTTCTGGTGGCTCTAAGGGAGAGGCTATTCCATGTCTCTCTTCTAGCTTCCGGTGGTTGCTGGTGATCCTTGGTGTCCCTTGGCTTGTAGACACATCAATCCAATCTCTACCTCCATCATCCTGTGGCATATTCCCCTCTGTATGTCTGTGCATCTCTGTGTCCACATTTCTCCCTTCTTAAGGAGACACAGTCATATTTTAACCAGGGACCACCCTAATACAGTATGACTTCATCTTAATTTGATTATATCTGCAAAGACCTTATTCTAAACAGGGTCATATTTACAGGCACCAGCGGAGAGGACTTGAATATATCTTTTTAGGGGAAGGGAGACACAATTCAACCCACAACAAACACCAAGAGACCAGAAACTCAGAGTAAAGATGTGTTGTGATCCCTTCTCATCCATCTGTAAACACACTTGGCAAATCTCTACACAGGAGTAAAGGGATTGGGTCAAATGTGGAGATAGAAATATAGGTAGTCTCATTACCATTTAAAGATATGCAAACTTTAAAAGCAATGGCTGGGCACAGTGGCTCATGCCTGTAATCTCACACTTTGGGAGGCCAACATGAGTAGATCAGCCTAGGAGTACGAGACCAGCCTGGGCAACACGGCGAAACCCTCTCTCTACAAAAACATACAAAAATTAGGCCGGGCATGGTGGCTCATGCCTGTAATCCCAGCACTTTGGGAGGCTAAGGTGGTGGATCACTTGAGGCCAGGAGTTCAAGATCAGCCTGGCCAATATGGTGAAACTCTGCCTCTACTAAAAACATGAAACAGCTACTCCGGAGGTTGAAGCAGAACTGCTTGAACCCAGGAGGTGGAGGCTGCAGGGAACCAAGATCGTGCCACCGGACTCCAGCCTGGGCAAGAGAACAAGACCCTGTCTTGAAAAAAAAAATTAGCTAGGCATGGTGGCATGCCTGTAGTTCTAGCTACTCAGGTGGCTGAGGCAGGAGGACCACTTGAGCCCAGGAGGTAGACAGGAGGTGAGCTGAAATCACACCACTGCACTCCTGCCTAGGTGACAGAGCCAGACCCTGTCTCAAAAAAGAAAAAAAAAAAAAGACACCATTTTTACTATAAAATTAACAAAGACTAAAAGATAACACAAAAGACAATATAGAGAAATTCATTCTAGAGGGAGGTAGCGGCAGTGTTGAAGGGACATGTTCAGATGTGTAATCATCCTGAAGGACAATTCATAAATAACTATCAAAAACCTTCATTCAAATCATTGCAATATTTATTGGATATTCAAATATGCAATCAAATATTCAAATATTTGTTGAATACTTACTTTGCACCAAGCACTGTCCTAAGGCTTCTAATCCAGTAATTCCACTTTTGGAAACGTATCTGTGATGGTTAACATTGAGTGTCAACTTGATTGGATTGAAGGATGCAAAGTATTATCCCTGGGTGTGTCTGTGAGGTGTTACCAAAGGGGATTCACATTTGAGTCAGTGGCCTGAGAGGGACAAACCCAATCTCAAACTGGGTGGGCACCATCGAATCAGCTGCCAGCATGGCTAGAATAAAGCAGACAGAAGACTGTGGAAGGACTTGACTTGCTGTGTCTTCTGCCCTTCATCTTTCTCCCATGCTGGATGCTTCCTGCCCTTGAACATCAGACTCCAAATTCATCAGCTTTTGGACTCTTGGACTTACACCAGTGGTTTACCAGGGGCTCTCGGGCCTTCGGCCACAGACTGAAGACTGCACTGTCGGCTCCCCTACCTTTGAGGTTTTGACACTCGGACTGTCTTCCTGGCTTGTAAGCTTGCAAACGGCCTATTGTGGAAGTTCACGTTGCGACCCTATGAGTCAATTCTCCTAATAAGCTCCCCTTCATATATACATATATCCTATTAGTTCTGTCCCTTTAGAGTACCCTGACTAATACAGAATCCAGAGAAAATTAGTAGACATGTAAATATTTATATTAGGGAATCTATTGCAGTACAAAAATGCCTAAAGGGTTAGCAATAGGGAAGTAATTAAATAATTTATGCTACATATCCAACATGATACAATAGAATGATGAAAATAAAATTAAAGAGTAGTTAAAAACAAGAAAAATTTTACTAATTTTATGGAAAATGGGATAAAAATATACATTTACGGTATGGTCCCAATTTCTGTATATATTTTAATGTTCAGCCAACATATTTATTTAGTATCAAATATGTGCCAGGACTTACAAAGAGAGAATCTATAAGATCTGTGAATTAAAGGTCAACTTATATTTTCTTCTATTCTTTTTTCTCCATTTTATAGAAATTATTGGAGAACAGCTTCTACACATAGTAGAGCACTTTTATTCATGTTTTCACCATGAATAAAAATGTATCTTAAAATGAAATGGAAGAACAGAAGTCAAAAAAAAATGTAATTTCAGCTTCAAGTACTTTCTGTTTAACAAGGAATGGAAATTTGAATTTGAATTCACCTTTAAAGGCAGGCACATTATTTGGGGGTAAAAAAAAAAAAGAAAGAAAAAGAAAAGCTGTAGCAAGTCTTCTAAATTATGCATGGGTAAAGAGAAGATTCTGCTCAAGTGGAGAAGTTCAGAAAATTTGAGATTGAAAATCTGAAAAATGCTAAATGGAAAAGAGAGGAGACAGTAGCATTTTGGGGAGATGTTGCTTTTGAGAGAAAAGAGTTGAAACTTGGGGGAAAGGAGAAAAACAAAAGGGATATTTATTAATTCCTCAGGCTGTGTTGCACCCATGGTTAAAGGAACAGTGAGGAAGACGGGGTGGGCAAAGAGTAACCAAGGTCTTCACCAGGACTGGAAGCGACTCTGGGCTAGGCTGAGCTCCCTGGCGGCCCAGCTGGCCACCTATACATGGCTGAGTGTTGGAGCAGGGCCTGCCTCTGGATGGAGCCCTGACGTTTCCGGATGGTATGCACAGCACAGATACCAACATTCTTGCAAGTATGGACAGTGATGGTCTTCCAGGTAGCCTGTGGCTAATAAGCATGGGCAGTTGAAGCAGGAGACATAAGACAGCATAGTCTGGACCAAAATAAAGATGAGGGCACTCTGAAGTGGGCCTGAGGCTTTGTAGCACACAGGAGAAGCTTGCGGATTTATGATGAAGACATGACTATTTCATAGTCAAAGGCTAATTAACCCAAGGGACATGAGTTCATAGTTCCTTCAATTTTCAACTTTAGCCATATTTTCAACAAGGAACTTGCATCTATTTTAGAATCAGAAAAGATAAGTTAATGCCTCTTCTATTCAACAGTGCTCTCTTGCCTTGAATTGCCCTTACTTCTCCCATTCAGAGCAAAGACTTTTTTTTTTTTTTTTTTTGAGACAGAGTCTTGCTCTGTCACTCAGACCGAAGTGCAATGGTGAAATCTCGGCACACCGCAACCTCTGCCTCTTGAGTTCAAGTGATTCTTCTGCCTCAACCTCCTGAATAGCTGGGATTACAGGTGTGTGCCACCACCCTTGGCTGATTTTTGTATTTTTAGCAGAGACACGGTTTCACCATGTTGGTCAGGTTGAGATCAAAGACTTTTTCAAGAACTTCACCCCCACTTCCTAATGGTCCACCCAAAGGGTACTCCCCAACCATTTTCTTTTTTGTTTTAGTCACTTGAATGCTGTTGACCCCCCATCTTTCCCATAACTTTTCCCCTAATGTCCCTGACTCTACTCTCTCCTACCTCTCTTCCCACCACTCTGTCTGCTTCTTGCTTGTCTTTAGGGGTCCTCTTCTTCTAAAGCCTACCTCTTGGAAGCTTGTGTTTTCCACAGCTCTGGAGTGGGTCATCTTCGCTTCCCTTCTACATTTGTTCCCTGGTCCATCTTCTCCATGCCAGCCCTTAAACCCTCATGGCTTTATTTACTGTGAAGTCTGCAGGGCCTGGAACAGCTCTTCAGTCACTGGAGGTGTGTGATAGGCCGTGGCTCACCTTGCGACATTCAGGGCAGATCATTATTTACCACTCCCTCCTTCTAGGCAACAAAATTGTTTCTAGCCGTCATTCTTTTCTTGATTTGCTTTTTAATGTTTATGCAACATACAATAAACAATACGTTCACATTTTAAAATATGATTTATGTTCAGTAAATATTTCATATATGAACTAAAACTAGGACTTACAAGTTTCATGCTCTGTTTTAAATTCAAACACAAATTAAAAAAAAAAACTCCAGGTTGTCAAATGGTAGGACAGAATTGGTGTAACCCAAGCCCTGTTTGTTCATCTTTGCAATTCACTGGGCTAACACTGTTTATTTCTAATCTACTGTTTAAATGCAGAAACATGTAGCATCACAGGGGATGGAGATAGGAACTGCTCTCAAAGCAAGTTCAAACAATTATAAACTTACTCTTGAAACAAATCATGCAGTTGACTTCACACATGTCAGGGGCTGAATATATAACAAGAGTTCTCCAAATTAATAAAGAAGACAATGTTTTTGTGAAGAAATAAAGAATAAACATGTGCTAATCTGAAGCTTGCAAATGTATTGTTAAAACTCAGTAACAACTGCAGCAATTGTTTAGAATTTACAATAACAGATTTTTTTCAGGGAGGAATATTTTGTCACAGCGTTGCAACACTTGATAATAAAAACAGCACCTCTTATTTAGTTTCAGTCTATGCAGAAAATGCACTGTCTTATTGCTAGCTGCTCCCAAACCCCACTGTTGGGTGGTATTGACAATGCATATTTGTTGAATGGCTCTAAGACTGTCTCTTCAGGCAGACTTCTCTTCTAAATGTTTGACTTGTTTTTCTTTGTGCATTTCCATTCCACTGTCCCAAAGGAACCCCAACTCTGTGGTTCTGCCTTTTTTCTATCTTACACTGGTGAATGGCACCAGATTACACTGAGTGCCTCAAGCCAGAAACTTGAGATTCCTGTCACTTCTTTCCTCCAACTAGAAACAAAACGCTTATTTTATCTTCTCAATGTTACTAGAATCCATTCTCTACTTTCCCATTCTTACCAGCCTGTACTAATTCAGCACTTGAACATTCTGTCCCGGACGAGTACAGCAGCTACCTGCTCAGTTTCTCTGACTTTTTCTTTCTTACTCTAATCTCCCCAAACTTCTCTAAACCTCTTTAAAAAAATGAATCTCTACTGCAAAGGATTACTATGCAGATTAAATAGCACGTATGAAGGCCCTAGTTTAGTGTTTGGCCCATAGACAATGTTCAAAAATGTTAGTTTTCCTTCCTAAAACATTGTTTGACATTCTACTGCTTACAAAATCTGAATATTTTGAGAGAAAGTAATTGTATTTTGAGACTGAATTAATGAACCATAATTTTATGTGCATAAAAGACCAAATTATGCTGGTAATTTCAGTTGTATAAATGCGACATAATTCAAAGTATTCCCAAACTCATTTTTATTATCAGCATCAAACATTTACTAATCATTACTTTGCACACAAACATACACACATACGAATAAGTTCTGGATATATTGACATAGATATATATATATATAGATACAAGAAAACATTTATGCTCTCAAGGACTTTATAATTCCATCCACACAGATAACTTATCATAGTGATGCATAAGTGTTCATGAATGCCACAGCCATCTGTGAAAGAGAAAGAGACAGAGAGAGATAGAGAGAAAGAGAAATAATCCACCAACCTGGGGAAATTAGAGTATTTGTGGAGGAGAGAAACAAAGATGCGTCTTAAAGGAAAACCATACAGTTATACCCAGGTAAGAAAACCAGACATAAGTACATTTACTATAACAACAACAACAAAAACGTCTCAAAGTTTTGAGATAAGAATGCTAATAGGACATATGACCCAGCTTGAAAAGGACATAGAATTCATGGAAGGACATAACAGAATGGAATTTGAAAAGAACAATGAGGCCAGGAAGTGGACAGAATTAAATGCCACCATGAGGGCTTTTCTTTGAAAGTAACAAAGCATCAACACGGAAACTACAATTGCCTCCTAACTGGTTGCCCTACAGTTGGTGTCTCTCTCTATAATTCACCTTCAACTTAGCTGTCATTGTGACTTTTTCAAAACCTAAATTTGACTATGGTATGTCCTTGTTTTAATTCTCTTTCCTGGGTCTCCAAAGAAGATACACAAATGGCCAATAAGCAAATGAAAAGATGTTCAACATCACTAATCATTAGGGCAATACAAATGCAAACCACAACAAAATACCACCTCACAACCATTAGGATGGCTACTATCAAAAAACAAAAACAAACAGAAAAGAAATACTGAGGAGGATGTAGAGAAATGGAACCCTTGTGCCATGTTGGAGGAAATTTAAAATGGTGTGGCCAGTATGAAAAACATGATGGCATTTCCTCAAAAAATTAAAAATAGAACTACCATGAGATCTAGAAATTCCACTTCTGGGAATACAGATGGTCCTAGACTTCAGATGGTTCAATTTAATGATTTTTTTTATTTTACGATAGTGTGAAATTGATATACATTTAGTATGTTCCTTCACTTACAATGGGGTTACATCCCAGTAACCTCATCTTAAATTGAAAATATCAAAACACACTTCCCATTTACGATGGATTGATCTGGACACAGCCTCATCATAAGTCAAGAAGCTATCTCCGTAACCCAAAGAACCAAAAGCAGGGCCTGGAAGAGACATTTACAAACCAGTGTTCATAGTAGTACATTCACAATAGCCAAAACATGGAAGTAGCCCAAGTGCCCATCCATAAACAGACAGATAAACAAAATATATATACTTAAAAATGGCATATTATTCAGCCTTAAAAAGGAAAGAAATTCTGACAAATGCTACCACATGAACTTTGATGACATTATGCTAAGTGAAATAACTCAGTCACAAAAAGACAAATACTGTCCAATTCCACTCGTGTGACGCACCTAGAATAGTCAAAATCATAGATACAGAAAGTAGAATAGCAATTGCCGGATGCTGAGGCAAGAAGAGAATGAGAAGTTGTTTCATGGGTAGAGTTTCAGTTTTGCAAGACGAATAAAGTTTAAGAGATTGGCTGCACTATTTATAATAGCAAAGACATGGAACCAACCCAAATGCCCATCAATGATAGACTGGATAAAGAAAATGTGGTACATATACACCATAGAATACTATGCATCCATAAAAAGGAATGACATCATGACCTCTGCAGGGACATGGATAAAGCTGGAAGCCATTATCCTCAGCAAACTAACACAGGAACAGAAAAGGAAACAGTGCATGTCTCACTCATAAGTGGGAATTGAACAATGAGAACACATGGACACAGGGAGGGCAACAACACATACCGGAGCCTGTTGTGGGGTGGGAGGCAAGGGGAGGGAACCTGGATGATGGGCCAATAGGTGCAGCAAACCACCATGGCACACTATACCTATGCAATGAACCTGCATATTCTGCACATGTATTCCGGAACTTAATGTAAAATAAAAATTAAAAATAAATAAATTTTAAAAAGAGAGATTGACTGCACATCAATGTAAATGTATATCATACTACTGAGTTATACACCTAAAAAATGGTTAAGATGGTAAATTTTATGTTATGTGTATTTTACCACAATTGAAAATAAAATTTGAAGAACGTTCTCTTCTGCAGGCTTCTACCAACAGAATGAGTTTTAAATCATGTAGCATGACATACAAAGCTTTCATGGTCTCACTACTTCCTATGGAAGAGAAGCAAGCATAACCAAAAGCATTCAGTTATGTTTGAGTTCCAGAAAAAGAAAAAGCAACAGAGTCAAAAATCATTTTATTTTCAAATTCTGCAGTGGGGAAATAAAGAGAATGAATCTTCATAAGAAAATCACAAATTGAAGTTTTTATAATGTTGGAATACAATGCCTCTTTAAGAAAAACACTTAGTAAAATTATTGTTTACATCAACTTGCAATTTTTGAACCATCATTAATTTTCACAGAAACCATTATTTCATGACTTATTTTATTTATTCAAACGATGTTTCACAAGCATTTGGAACTAGGGAATCTTGTAAAGCATATTAATGCATCTAACAACAAAGTAAATTAAGAAGTTTATTACACAAGGATGATTCTTATCTTTTCCCCTGCATGTCAAAAGCTTGACAGAAGTTCTCAATCTAGTTGGCACACACTTTACTGACTCAAAGCTAAGTTCCATTTTTAAAGGGCAAAGCCATATTTCTGATCTTATGTTTCCTTCTAAAGAGGAACATAGATGCTTTGTTTTCAGTTTTGCATGACCAGCCATACAATCTAAACCTTGGGTCTTGTATTCCAGAATGCCAAGGGAGTTGTCCCTTTTTTGTGCTGTCCCTCTTTGTCTCAAAGGGACCCATGCATACTTGTAAAATGTCCCTGATTGATTTTTATTCAAATTGTTGCTGGTTTGTGTAGCTTCTCCAAAAGAATATAAACTAGGAGCAGGCAGAAGCTATCCTTTTGATGCCTGTATCTGAAAAATTAGTGCAGCACTTGTTACTTGGGAGATATTCAATAATGTTAATTTAGCAAAATTGAAGTGGTAAACTGAGTAATAAATTGAGCGTTCAGAAAGCTATTTTTTAGGAGGATTAATCTGGCCAAAATGTGTCGGATGAATCAGAGGGCTTGTATTAGTTTATGAGGGCTACTGCAACGAATTCCCACAAACTGAGTGGCTTTAAAAATCATTAATTCTCTTAAAGTCTTAGAGATCCGAAATCCCAAATCCATTACACTGGGCTGAAACTAACGTCAGCAAGGCCAGGCTCCCTCCAGAGGTTCTAAGGGAGAATTGTTGCCTTCCCTTTTTCGGAGCAGCATTTGTAGCATTCCTGGGCTCATGGCCTCCTTCCTCAATCTTCAAAACTCCCTCTCTCACTCGCTTCTCTCTTTCTCTTCTTTCTCGCTCTCTCTCTTCCTCTTTCTCTTGGTCTATCACATTGCCTTCTCTCTTTTGTGTGTGCTTCAATCTCTCTCTGCCTCCCTCTTGTAAGTATCCTTTTGTTGACGTTTAGAGCCTATCCGGATAATCCAGAACCATCTCCTTCTTGCAAGATCTTTAACTCTTCACATCTGCATAGTCTCTATTACCTTAGATGGTAACATTCACAGGTTCCAGGGATCAGGACCTGGCTATCGTTGGGGACCATCAGTCAGCCTACCACAGGTGTGTAGAGTAGAAACAAATCAGTTAGGAAAACTACCACACTACTGACAATTAACTGCTAAACATGATTTCATAGCAGAAGAAAAGTAAAGCTAAGGATACGAAATCTAGTACAAAACAAGTGATAGACTATGGTGAATAATTAGATGTGGGAAACAAGGAAAAGAAAGAAAAGCTGACTTCAAGGCTCAGAGCCTTGGTACCTAGGGAAGTATTGATGCTAGGAATGCTATAAACATCAGAAAGGAGAACTGGGGTGATATGGTTTGGCTGTGTCCCCACCCAAATCTCATCTTGAATTGTAGCTCCCATAATTCCCACATGTTGTGGGAGGGACCCTGTGGGAGGTAACTGAATCATGGTAGTGGGCCTTTCCTGTGCTGGTCTCGTGATAATGAATAATGTCACAAGATCTAATGGTTTTATAAAGGGGAGTTTCCCTACACAGGCTCTCTTGCCTGCTGCCATGTAAGATGTGACTTTGCTCCTCATTTCCCTGCTGCCATGATTGTGTGGCCTCCCTAGCCATGTGGAACTGTGAGTCAATTAAACCTCTTTCCTTTATAATTTACCCAGTCTCAGGTATGTCTTTATTAGCAGTGTGAGAACAGACTAGTACATGGGGTGAAAGGAAGGCAAGAGAGATTTTAGTTGTAAGTATACTAACTCTGGGTTACAGGTAAACATTTAAATAAATATGGTTTATAGAAAACAAGCTTTGAGAACTAAAACTGAAAGGCAGGACCAGAAATAGAGATTGCAAAAGAGAATTATGGCATTGAAGGAACGACGGCTCACCAAGAGCGGAAAGAGTGGAAAGAAAGAACACCAAAGGTTATGAATTTTTTTGGGGGGGGGGGAACAGAGTCTCGCTTTGTTCATTGACGCACTCCAGCTCAGGCTGGAGTGCAGTGGCACAATCTCAGCTCACTACAACTTCCACCTCCCGGGTTCAAGCCATTCTCTTGCCTCAGCCTCCCAAGTAGCTGGGACTGCAGGTATGTACCACCACGCCAGGATAATTTTTGTATTTTTAGTAGAGACAGGGTTTCACCATGTTGGCCAGGCTGATCTCAAACTCCTGACCTCAAGTGATCCAGTCGCCTCAGCCTCCCAAAGTGTTGGAATTACAGGCATGAGCCACTGTACCCAGCCGGTTGTGTCAAAATGACCCATGTTGGGACTGCAAACAAAGGCAAGGGAGGAGAGGAAACATTCAGCGAGAGAGGAAAGGCAAGAATATCATTCAGAATCCCTGAAGTGGCCAGGGAAGGAAGCTTACACTAGGAAGACATTACCGACAGCTTCAGAAGCAACGAAGCAGATAGGGTAAGGAGAATTGTGATGAGGAAAGACTCTAAATTTGGTGATTATGGGTGGGTTGGTGACCACACGAGAAGAATCCCGGAAGCAAAGAGGGTACAGGAAGATGGATTTCACAGGACTGAATGTGTGAGTAGTAATGAAAGGAAATAATGAACATAAACCAGACTTTGAGAAGTTTGGTGCTAAAAAGCAAAAGCAGAGAAACACAAGATAGCTTAATATGAAAGCATAATCTGTGCTAAGTTCTGTATGTTTGTGTTCCCTCAAAATTCATATGTTGAAACGTAATTCTCAACGTGATGGTATCAATAGATAAGGCCTTTGGAGATTAGATCATGAGGACGGAGCTCTCATCAATGGACCGTGTCCTTATTAAAAAGAGTCAAAGGAGTTCATAGGCCCCTTCACCATGTGAAGACACTGCAGCAACGTGCCATCTGCCCACACCTTCACACCTTCATTTGGACTTCTCTGCCTCCGGAATTGCAAGACATACATTTCTGTGGTTTGTAAGCCACCTCAGTCTAAGGCAGTTTGTTATAGCATCAGTCCATGAATGGACTAAGACACAAACGACGTTTTTATTTATTAAGATAGGGGAATTCTGAGGTTGTTTATAGGGAAACAGAGGTTGCAGAGAGAAGATAGAATGTGGATATCAAAAGAAGCAAACTCCAGAAGAGAGCCGTAAGATTACAAGCAGAGAGCAGAGCCCTGAAGGGATTCCTTCCCCTGTAGAAGTACCACGGTGTTCAGTTGATGGAGAGCATACTTGGTGACCACCGTCACTGAAGTCTTTCCCCTTTGGGTCCCAATTAGGAAGTCATCCTACTATTACAATATCCCTTTTCACTTGCTGTTTAGGGACAAAGTCCATGTGCAGGCCTCTGATATTCTCCTGACTATGGCACATGTGTAGACACAGAACTACCCTATCCTTCCAACTGAACAAAAATAAGCCATCTCTTCCCCAGATCCCAGTTTAAACTTGACCCCTGCCCCCCACCTCCTCTGCAGAGTCAAACATCCCTGACTGTGGATCCTGCCTGCATGGGTCCGAGCACTACTCCCTACCTCAACTTCCCTCCTTCAACTCGACATTTTGTCACAACCTGACATATCTGCCAGGCACCTCTCACTTACCTGGACTTCTAGTCTTAGATTTCGTAGCTAGGCTTACTATATATCACATGACTCCCATGTCCCAGCATAACACCTGAAGGCCTTGACAACAGCTGGCCTGTCTGTGCTAAGTGAATTGAGGCATTGACCAATGAACCAGTGAATTTATTTCACAAAGCTAATCTGTATCATTCAGATCAAACATTACAAAAATTACTTTCCTTACATAAAAGTTTTTTCATGAAATTAATTGGACATTGGCTTCAACAGCTTACTTGGCTTCACTATAAATTTTTTTTTTTTTTTTTTTTTTTTGAGACGGACTTTCTCTCTTATTACCCAGGCTGGAGTGCAATGGCGCGGTCTCGGCTCACCGCAACCTCCGCCTCCTGGGTTCAGGCAATTCTCCTGCCTCAGCCTCCTGAGTAGCTGGGATTACAGGCACGCGCCACCATGCCCAGCTAATTTTTTGTAGTTTTAGTAGAGACGGGGTTTCACCGTGTTGACCAGGAG